>NC_134402.1:19070133-19216329 GCF_038048845.1 Mixophyes fleayi
TGTTCTCCCCGTGTTTGCGTGGGTTTCCTCCGGGTGCTCTGGTTTCCTCCCACACTCCAAAAACATACTGGTAGGTTAATTGGCTGCTATCAAAATTGACCCTAGTATGTGTATTAGGGAATTTAGACTGTAAGTTCCAATGGGGCAGGGGCTGATGTGAGTGAGTTCTCTGTACAGCGCTGCCGGAATTAGTGGCGCTATATAAATAAATGGTGATGATGATGTTACCCCAAGAGGAATGTTTATCTTACAATACATATATTTTGCAAAAAAATGCAAACTCCTGCTGCACCAGTACTGGCCAGAGAAGTAGGAACATAAAAGGACCAAAGAAGTCATGATCCGAGCATGCTTCAGTCTCTCTGTGTGTGTCACACCTGCCCACTCTCCCAGAATTCCCAGACGACTTCCAAATCCCGGATAGGTCTCCCGGGTCATTCTCCCGCATCCTGCCCACTCCTTAGTGAAGTACGTGGGCCTCCATGATGCGATTCACATTGAATTGCTTTATTCCCCCCCCCCCCCCCACGCACAGAAAGATGACTTTACGTAACACAGCCCCCCCGCCCCATCCTCGGTCGCCCCTCACCTCCAGGATCTCCCGGACGGGGTAACAGAAAAAGTCTGCAAGTGTAACATCCAGTAAAATGTCCTAGTTTATAAGACAGACGCAATGGCTACAAGGCCGTCGTTCTGTTCAACCTACATCCTGTCCTAGTGAGGTCCCTATCTACCAGACCGTGGTTTCATGACAGAAAGAATATAACACATGTAAACATTTAGCATTTAGATAATTGATTTTTTTGGAGGGGTTTTGCAAGTTAAATAGATTACTGGGACTATTTGCACAATGTCTGGTGGGTCCAGAGTAAGCACATTGATATATCTCATTTACGCACATACATGGACATATGGGGGGCTGTGGGAGCATAGTGGACGACTCTGGTAAGGCCGCACGGGTCTGTAATGAAATAGAGACGACATACTGATAAAATATTTTATGCAGGTTGTGGCTGGCGGATTAATGATAATGAGTGTAATGATAATTTGGCCACCGATACACTGTGTTATTGACATGCACAGACCGTGCTTCTGTGCACTTTGATCAAGCAAATAATAGTAATATCTCCTGTGGCCTACTCACACTGGAGGCAGCCATTTTGTGGGATGAACCAATTTTTGTGAGCATATAGCCTATCAAATCACTAGGAGCCAGTGACATCATTGAGGCTGCCTCTTCTATGTGTAGGCCACAAAATGCAATTGTCGCTGCCGTTGGATATATTGTCATAAATACGCCCCATACATTATAAAGCCCAGTATTGGGGACAGTTGGCGACCATGCACGATGCAGAGACATACCAGTCTCTGCACATAATAACCTTTATAGGATAATGATAATTAAACTTACTGTAAATGAGATTTTAAATCTGTGACTGGACCCAATGTGTCAGATTCCTCGTACAATTGCTAGAACACAAGACCCTGAGTCATGTCCCCTCTACGCCTCCGGGGCCACAGGATACATCCCCTTTTGAGGTAAAATTACTTAAAATTATTTCCGATTGCCTCATCTGTGTCAGAATATTAATGTGACTAGGATTTATAACCCACTGTGGCCGGGGCTCCCAGCTGCTGGGGATATATGGGAAATGTTCGGCACTGCGGCATTGGAAGGGTTAACATCCGGCGCTGCAACATAGAAACATAGAATTTAACAGCAGATAAAAACCACTTGGCCCATCTAGTCTGCCCATTTTTTATTAATCCATGGTAACCTCCAACTCTGTTTGATCCTTAGTTCTTTGTAAGGATATCCTTATGTCTATCCCAAGCATGTTTAAATTGCTCTACTGTATTATCCTCTACCACCTCTGATGGGAGGCTATTCCACTTACACACTACCCTTACTGTGAAGTCATGTTTCCTCTGAACCTACTTCCCCCCAGTGTCAGTACATGTCCTCGTGTTCTAATACTTCTCTTCCCCCCAGTGTCAGTACATGTCCTCGTGTTCTAATACTTCTATTCCCCCCAGTGTCAGTACATGTCCTCGTGTTCTAATACTTCTCTTCCCTCCAGTGTCCAGTACATGTCCTCGTGTTCTAATACTTCTCTTCCCTCCAGTGTCAGTACATGTCCTCGTGTTCTAATACTTCTCTTCCCCCCAGTGTCAGTACATGTCCTCGTGTTCTAATACTTCTATTCCCCCCAGTGTCAGTACATGTCCTCGTGTTCTAATACTTCTCTTCTCTCCAGTGTCAGTACATGTCCTCGTGTTCTAATACTTCTCTTCCCCCCAGTGTCAGTACATGTCCTCGTGTTCTAATACTTCTCTTCCCCCCAGTGTCAGTACATGTCCTCGTGTTCTAATACTTCTATTCCCCCCAGTGTCAGTACATGTCCTCGTGTTCTAATACTTCTCTTCCCCCCAGTGTCAGTACATGTCCTCGTGTTCTAATACTTCTATTCCCCCCAGTGTCAGTACATGTCCTCGTGTTCTAATACTTCTCTTCCCTCCAGTGTCAGTACATGTCCTTGTGTTCTAATACTTCTCTTCCCCCCAGTGTCAGTACATGTCCTCGTGTTCTAATACTTCTCTTCCCTCCAGTGTCAGTACATGTCCTCGTGTTCTAATACTTCTCTTCCCCCCAGTGTCAGTACATGTCCTCGTGTTCTAATACTTCTCTTCCCCCCAGTGTCAGTACATGTCCTCGTGTTCTAATACTTCTCTTCCCCCCAGTGTTCTAATACTTCTCTTCCCCCCAGTGTCAGTACATGTCCTCGTGTTCTAATACTTCTCTTCCCCCCAGTGTCAGTACATGTCCTTGTGTTCTAATACTTCTCTTCCCCCCCAGTGTCCGTACATGTCCTCGTGTTCTAATACTTCTCTTCCCCCCAGTGTCAGTACATGTCCTCGTGTTCTAATACTTCTCTTCCCCCCAGTGTCAGTACATGTCCTCGTGTTCTAATACTTCTCTTCCCCTCAGTGTCAGTACATGTCCTCGTGTTCTAATACTTCTCTTCCCCCCAGTGTCAGTACATGTCCTCATGTTCTAATACTTCTCTCCCCCCCAGTGTCAGTACATGTCCTCGTGTTCTAATACTTCTCTTCCCCTCAGTGTCAGTACATGTCCTTGTGTTCTAATACTTCTCTTCCCCCCAGTGTCAGTACATGTCCTCGTGTTCTAATACTTCTCTTCCCCCCCAGTGTCAGTACATGTCCTCGTGTTCTAATACTTCTCTTCCCCCCAGTGTCAGTACATGTCCTAGTGTTCTAATACTTCTCTTTCCTCCAGTGTCAGTACATGTCCTTGTGTTCTAATACTTCTCTTCCCTCCAGTGTCAGTACATGTCCTCGTGTTCTAATACTTCTCTTCCCCCCAGTGTCAGTACATGTCCTTGTGTTCTAATACTTCTCTTCCTCCCAGTGTCAGTGCATGTCCTCGTGTTCTAATACTTCTCTTCCCCCAGTGTCAGTACATGTCCTCGTGTTCTAATACTTCTCTTCCCCCCCAGTGTCAGTACATGTCCTCGTGTTCTAATACTTCTCTTCCCCCCAGTGTCAGTACATGTCCTCGTGTTCTAATACTTCTCTTCCCCTCAGTGTCAGTACATGTCCTCGTGTTCTAATACTTCTCTTCCCCACAGTGTCAGTACATGTCCTTGTGTTCTAATACTTCTCTTCCCCCCAGTGTCAGTACATGTCCTCGTGTTCTAATACTTCTCTTCCCTCCAGTGTCAGTGCATGTCCTCGTGTCCTAATACTTCTCTTCCCCCCAGTGTCAGTACATGTCCTCGTGTTCTAATACTTCTCTTCCCCCACAGTGTCAGTACATGTCCTTGTGTTCTAATACTTCTCTTCCCCCCAGTGTCAGTACATGTCCTCGTGTTCTAATACTTCTCTTCCCCCCAGTGTCAGTACATGTCCTCGTGTTCTAATACTTCTCTTCCCCCCAGTGTCAGTACATGTCCTCGTGTTCTAATACTTCTCTTCCCCCCAGTGTCAGTACATGTCCTCATGTTCTAATACTACTGCTCTTCCCTCCAGTGTCAGTACATGTCCTCGTGTTCTAATACTTCTCTTCCCCCCAGTGTCAGTACATGTCCTAGTGTTCTAATACTTCTCTTCCCCCCCAGTGTCAGTACATGTCCTTGTGTTCTAATACTTCTCTTCCCCCCCAGTGTCAGTGCATGTCCTCGTGTCCTAATACTTCTCTTCCCCCCAGTGTCAGTACATGTCCTCGTGTTCTAATACTTCTCTTCCCCACAGTGTCAGTACATGTCCTTGTGTTCTAATACTTCTCTTCCCCCCAGTGTCAGTACATGTCCTCGTGTTCTAATACTTCTCTTCCCCCCCCAGTGTCAGTACATGTCCTCGTGTTCTAATACTTCTCTTCCCCCCAGTGTCAGTACATGTCCTTGTGTTCTAATACTTCTCTTCCCCTCAGTGTCAGTACATGTCCTCGTGTTCTAATACTTCTCTTCCCCCCAGTGTCAGTACATGTCCTCGTGTTCTAATACCTCTCTTCCCCCCCAGTGTCAGTACATGTCCTCGTGTTCTAATACTTCTCTTCCCCCAGTGTCAGTACATGTCCTCGTGTTCTAATACTTCTCTTCCCCCAGTGTCAGTACATGTCCTCGTGTTCTAATACTTCTCTTCCCCCCAGTGTCAGTACATGTCCTTGTGTTCTAATACTTCTCTTCCCCCAGTGTCAGTACATGTCCTCGTGTTCTAATACTTCTCTTCCCCCCAGTGTCAGTACATGTCCTCATGTTCTAATACTTCTCTTCCCCCCAGTGTCAGTACATGTCCTCGTGTCCTAATACTTCTCTTCCCCCCAGTGTCAGTACATGTCCTCATGTTCTAATACTGCTCTTCCCTCCAGTGTCAGTACATGTCCTCGTGTTCTAATACTTCTCTTCCCTCCAGTGTCAGTGCATGTCCTCATGTTCTAATACTTCTCTTCCCCCCAGTGTCAGTACATGTCCTCGTGTTCTAATACTTCTCTTCCCCCCAGTGTCAGTACATGTCCTCGTGTTCTAATACTTCTCTTCCCCCCAGTGTCAGTGCATGTCCTCATGTTCTAATACTTCTCTTCCCCCCAGTGTCATTGCATGTCCTCGTGTTCTAATACTTCTCTTCCCTCCAGTGTCAGTACATGTCCTCGTGTTCTAATACTTCTCTTCCCTCCAGTGTCAGTACATGTCCTCGTGTTCTAATACTTCTCTTCCCCCCAGTGTCAGTACATGTCCTCGTGTTCTAATACTTCTCTTCCCCCCAGTGTCAGTGCATGTCCTCATGTTCTAATACTTCTCTCCCCACCAGTGTCAGTACATGTCCTCGTGTTCTAATACTTCTCTTCCCCCCAGTGTCAGTACATGTCCTCGTGTTCTAATACTTCTCTTCCCCCCAGTGTCAGTGCATGTCCTCATGTTCTAATACTTCTCTTCCCCCCAGTGTCAGTGCATGTCCTCGTGTTCTAATACTTCTCTTCCCTCCAGTGTCAGTACATGTCCTTGTGTTCTAATACTTCTCTTCCCCCCAGTGTCAGTACATGTCCTCGTGTCCGAATACTTCTCTTCCCCCCAGTGTCAGTACATGTCCTTGTGTTCTAATACTTCTCTTCCCCCCAGTGTCAGTACATGTCCTCGTGTTCTAATACTTCTCTTCCCTCCAGTGTCAGTACATGTCCTCGTGTTCTAATACTTCTCTTCCCTCCAGTGTCAGTACATGTCCTCGTGTTCTAATACTTCTCTTCCCTCCAGTGTCAGTACATGTCCTCGTGTTCTAATACTTCTCTTCCCCCCAGTGTCAGTACATGTCCTCGTGTTCTAATACTTCTCTTCCCCCCAGTGTCAGTGCATGTCCTCATGTTCTAATACTTCTCTCCCCACCAGTGTCAGTACATGTCCTCGTGTTCTAATACTTCTCTTCCCCCCAGTGTCAGTACATGTCCTCGTGTTCTAATACTTCTCTTCCCCCCAGTGTCAGTGCATGTCCTCATGTTCTAATACTTCTCTTCCCCCCAGTGTCAGTGCATGTCCTCGTGTTCTAATACTTCTCTTCCCTCCAGTGTCAGTACATGTCCTTGTGTTCTAATACTTCTCTTCCCCCCAGTGTCAGTACATGTCCTCGTGTCCGAATACTTCTCTTCCCCCCAGTGTCAGTACATGTCCTTGTGTTCTAATACTTCTCTTCCCCCCAGTGTCAGTACATGTCCTCGTGTTCTAATACTTCTCTTCCTTTGTAGAATGTTTCCCTCCTGCACCTTGTTATAACACTTGATATATTTGAAAGTTTCTCTCATGTCCCCTGTTCCCTTCTCTGCTCCAAACTATACATAATAAGATCTCTTAGTCTTTCCGGGTAACCTTTGTGCTGTAGACTATGCACCATTTTAGTTGCCCTTCTCTGTACAGTCTGTAATGTATTTATATCCTTCTGGAGATACGGCCTCCAGAACTGAACACAGTATTCTAGATGAGGCCGTACCAGTGACCTACACAGATGTCCTAACGCTGCACTGGGACTGTTTTTTCAGGCTCTGAGACAATAACGGCAGAATGATGAGAAAAGACGTGTATGCAAATATAAAACAAGTAAAATAACTCTGCCTTTGTCAGTCTAGGCGATGACACATTTACTGGGAAGCTCAATTTGGATGCATAATAGAATCCGTTTATAAAAACCCAGGTTAGCATGAAAGCTTTAGTAAAGTGTGGTCAAAAGTGTTGCATGCTGGGTACAACATTTTTTTTTTTTACAAAGTTGTGTTTGTGCCTTTTAGGAGCTCGTCGATTAAAGCATTAAAATGTGTGGATCTTATTTACACAGATAGAAACAACATATTTTCAATTTTAGGCACCAACCAAGTCGCCACTGACCTGATGCCCCTCCGTTTTGGAGGAGTTGTGACGTACGATTCCTGTTAAACAGATTAGCAGGGGCAAACGCAGGATTTGTAGAGGGGGGTTTCCACACCACGCCGCCAGTGGGCGTGACCAGCGTGCATGGGGGCGTGGCTATAATATTAGACAGTGCTTGGCTGCTCTCCAACTCTTCCTATCCCCATAATATACATGGACAATGCTGCCTGCACTACTGTTAGGTGCACACAGCTCTCCCTTTTCAAGCAGAGCCGTGTGAAGCAGGAGCAGGGTCCAGCCACGCCAATTATACAGTGCCCCAGACTTGGAGGCGGGTTTCCGGGCACTTGTAAACCCCCCTCAGTTTGCCTATGATTAGGCCATTTGAAAGTTTACACTGAACCTGGGTACCAAGACACGGACAGCCCTGGTTACCCCAGTACTAGCTCAGAGTACAGAAATTCGAGAATGACATGACCCAGTTTAGTAAGGAGACAATTGTCTAGTGCTACAATTTGCTAACAGACTTTTTGTCTCAAGTTCCCTGACCTGGGTGAATTGTCTGATGTAAAAAGCTTGTTATGCGTGACCTAATTTACTCAGGCCAGTTTAATTAAAGCCAACATCTTGTTATATCACTGCAGAGCGGTTACATATGTGGGTCACCAGATCCGACCATGTAACACCGGAGACCCATGAATAACCAGGAGACTGGAAATGGATTCATCTTCCACTCCTGTACGTGGAAAAGGAGGTTTAGGAATGTATTAGGCGTGCCTCACAATTACACAGATCTTTGGCGGTGCTGCCTTGATTCTCAGACCCTGAAAGGGGTGTGGTCTGTTGAGAAGCGGGTGTGGCGTGTGATAATGTGGGTGGGGTTAGGTCAAACTGGGTATTGTTTAGGCAGACGAGAAGAGTGGTTTGGGCACATCCTGGGCCAGGGTTTATATAGCCCCCAGGTTGTCTTTTAAACTGGCGTGCATAGACTAGTTACACTGCAGCCATGTAGTATGTGCAAATCACATGGCTCAGCTGGTAATCATTATCAAATGCAGCGAGAGGCTCCGATGATTAGATTAGGGCATAGTCGCCCACTCTCCCAGAATGATAATTTCCGGGTAGGTCTCCCGGACTGCCGGGAGGGCAGGCGGCTCTTCCACGACCTGCCTGTTGGGATCCTAAATGACGTGCGGCACGTTCCTCCCACACTCCAAAAACATACTGGTAGGTTAATTGGCTGCTAACAAATTGACCCTAGTCTCTCTCTCTTTGTCTGTGTGTGTATGTTAGGGGATTTAAACTGTAAGCTCCAATGGGGCAGGGACTGATGTGAGTGAGTTCTCTGTACAGCGCTGCGGAATCAGTGGCGCTATATAAATAAATGGCGATGATGATGAATACGTCTGCCTCACAAATAAGAGGTGCAATTTGATGTGGGCTCGTTGAGCCCATAAGGATCTCAGGACTAGCAGGATCATATTAGAGGAGTGGGTTCAAGCTGCCGCCTGTCAGATAATAATCCCCCAAGTCTTTATAGCTGGGTGTGGTCTGTTGCCAATAATCACTGTTATTTTCAGTGAACACTTGCCAGTGCATGATATGGTTATAAATGTGTTTTGTTTTTGTTTTTTTTCTCTTTTCCATGTCAGGATGACATAGTAGCAGCCTGTCCCATGATTATATATTGCAGAAACCCCCCCTTGTATTGCTGTGAGCATGTGATAGGCTCCGCCCACCCGTGGGCATGACTCATATAAAGCTGCAAGCCCAGTTCTCTGGTAAATACAGCTGACACTTATAGTAGCTGCATGTTATGTGATGACAGAATGCAGTTCTTTCCTCCCATACACATCCATCTGAAGAAGCACAATGGCAGCAGTAGCAGGTATGTTTATTTTATTTTTATTTTTTTGCCCCTATGAGAACAATTGCACCCTTCTTTAATTTAGCACCCAAAAAAAAAAAGCTGGAATGCCGGGATGCCAACAAGTCTTTATTGGATTACGGGGGGATTTCCAGCGGTATCATAAAGACTTTTATTGTTCGATAGTGAAAGGGGTTTAATTTTAGTTGCATTGTCTTGGTTGCAACTTTTCAGTATTGATGTTGCTGTAGGTTAAATTTTAAGTGGTGTTTTGTTTTTGTCTTTTGTATTATTATTATTATTATTATTATTATTATTATTATAGAGCATTCAAATAAGGTGGTATTTTCTGGGTTATAATAAGTAAAGTAGAATGTAATTTGCTTCTACAAACTAGAAGAAATAAATATACATATATATGTGTGTATATTAGGGAATTTAGACTGTAAGCTCCAATGGGGCAGGGACTGATGTGAGTGAGTTCTCTGTACAGCGCTGCGGAATCAGTGGCGCCATATAAATAAATGGTGGTGGTGATGAGATATATATATATATATATATATATATATATATATATATATATATATATATATATATATATATATATATATATATATATATATATATAATTTCACCGCAATAATTGTGTTGGTTTCCAGTGGATCTATTTTACTTATGCCTCTCAGTAATGTTGTTGTTGTTGCTTATAGTGTATACAATACAGTACTGTGTTGTAGTCATTAATGTATACAGCTTGGCAGCATGCATCTTTATCAGTATATACTAGTGGTGCTGTATACGACTTCTATTGTTGATGTATGTTCTTTCTAGAATATAAACTGGAGGCACTATATCAACTTTCCATAATGCAGACTGATGCACAGTATAAGAATTCTATAGATGAAAGCATATAATGTAGAGATTGAGTCACATAACCAGGCAGGAGTATTAGACAAGTCAGTAGTAATGGGTTTTATATACTGTACTTTGTGGTAAATGCCTCTGTATTGAAGTGGTCTATATTATATTGAATATGTTGTTTGCAGAAAGTAAGGATCCAATCATGGCACAGTACGTGTAATATCGCGTCTCTCAATGTGTTTCTGCTACTATGGACAACACGTACTAAAGACCGAAGATAGAGTCTGCAATGCTTTTAAACTTAATGTTCTTGGAATATTGTAACACAGTGGATTATCAATGACATTGGGATAATTATGCTCAGGTCTGCTAGTCAGGTGGCAATTGCCGATCCACTCTGTCTTGTTTTTTTACTATAGAATATGTAAACATTGTAGCTTGACTGATTAAAAGTCTGATTAGTATCTGACTAGTTGTGGAAATGTTCAGCTCATCTTCGATCCTTTGTTATCCCAAACAGTTATGTCACAAAAAACAATAGCCAAACCGGCAACAGCTGCCTGTAGCCTTCCGTTGGTTGTGGAACTATAAGTTTCAGCATGCCTTGACAGCCTGTGTCATGTCGGCTATTTTGGAAAACCCCCTTGCCTTGCCAATCTCCAGCACTCCAGTTGCAAAGGGGACTACAACACTCACCATGCTTCTGTTGGGACTTGTAGTTCTATAGTCGCCGGATGTCCGCAGTCTGCGTGTTCCTGGGCACTTGCATGGGATACTCGGCTTGTAATGGACTCGTATCGTTCTTTATTCCTATTCTAAATTCTAGGTTTCATCAAACTGAATGTTAATGAGGTTTCTCTAGTCCCCACAGGGCTTCCTTGTTTTGAAAACCTGTAAGTTCAAATTAATTCTGGTGAAAAATGTCAAAATCTACATTTTGCAATGTATAAGGAAAGCAGTTTGTGAAAAACAACCAGCCAAGCAGAAAGAAGGCTGTGCGTTGCTCGCCTGATAATTGCAGCTCCTTTATCTGCAGTGGAATTTTCCAGGCACCTGGAAGGGTGTAACGTAGGAAATTAAAATTAGAGGAATGGAACAAAGCATTGGGATAGCGGGGTGGTGAGAGCACTCCTCTCAGGGCTTAGCTGTAACTGAAGCCCAAATACTCTGTGCCCCCCTCACAGGGAAACACAGAGAGGGCTCGTCAGACGGAGAGACCGAAATCAGCATCAGGGCTTGCAGATGATTAGTTTAAGAGATGATGCAAACAAATGTTATACTACTAATAATAATAATGCATGGTAAGAATTGTATTTAACCTGCAGAAAAAGAGCACATTTCGTGTGCATTTGGTCGACGTTGACAAAACATAAACATTTTCAGGGCCAAAACTTTACAACCGGGACTGATCCTGGAAAATAAGGACAGTGGGCCGCTATGATGTCCCCACTAGGTAGACGATGCTTGAGACACAGCCACATAGCCGGAACGCCAAGGTTCCTGCGTCTGAAGTAAAAACTTAAGTTTTCTTGACTTTGTTTTGGCCATAACGTTGTCTTCAAACCCGACCTCGGCTCATAATTCGGAGATGTTGCAGGAACAGTGTTCACTGGTTGTCCTACCACAAACACCCGGCCTTTAAACTATAAACACATATTGCAATCTAGTGTGGATCAAATTCTCATAGAATCATTGGGGATCACTTTTCTGATTGGATTATGGGAAACATTAAAGTGTGCGTATTGTAATTAAAGTCTTAATGATCCTATATTGTGTAGTGTGTTAAACTGCACTGGTTTGTTCTTCCTCTGGATGATTGGAAAAATTACAACTACAAACATTCTTTCCACAAGGGTTTTTGACAGTTGTCTGTGTTTAACGTTGCAATGTCATTACTAGTTATGCATCTGCATACTATTATATTAATGTTCTTGTGTCTGTTCTGCAGCCAATCAATGAGCCCAGACTTCCAGCATTACAGCTTCAGAATGCCGAACATTGGTTTCCAGAACCTTCCCCTCAACATCTACATCGTGGTGTTTGGCACGGCCATCTTTGTATTTATCCTGAGTCTGCTCTTCTGCTGCTACCTAATCCGGTACGTTCCAGGAACTTGCTCACCAAAACCTTAATCCGATGTCTTCTGTCTGTGTTCTGTATTCATCACAGTTCTGTTTCGTTACTCTGTTTTGTTTGTGTGTAATTTAGGCCAATTTTTTGCACTTAAAGTATCATATTACCCCCCCCCCCCTTCCCCTGTGTCCTGATGGAATATGATACGGCTCACACAGATGATACGTCAGATATTTGGGTAACTGTGACATCTCTGGCTTAGCCCCTGTGCGTGAATTCACCAATCCACACTGTGCGTTTGTGTACAGCAAGGCTGCAAAGCTGTTACTCAGACCCTGCCTGCTCAGTTAGAGAAGCACCTCCCTCCTTACATGGTAACCCGTTGTAGAGGAGTGATTGAGAGTGGACATGTTTAGTATCAACCCTTCAGCTACATGTGTGTTCTTCAACTTGGCAAGACGCCGTTACTGGTGTCCGCTACCGCCCTCGATTCTGTAGCAAATTGGGCGAGACCTTGGAAATCCCCCTATTAGCTGAAGCTGGGAGTTTTTCAGGGGGAGTCTATATTCTATATTCCCAATTGATCCCAGTGAAATCGGCCCTGGCTTCAAACCTAGTCGTTTTAAAATGATAATGTTTCGGTGGTTGGTCAGAAACATAAAATATACATGTACTATATAGAGCGGGCCCTCAGAGATGGTTCCTTGTCAGGAGCAAACGTAGGATTTGTAGAGGGGGGTTTCCACACCACGCCACCAGTGGGCGTGACCAGCATGCATGGGGGTGTGGCTACAATATTGGACAGTGCTTGGCTGCTCTCCAACTCTTTCTATCCCCATAATATACATGGGCAATGCTATGTGCACTACTGTTAGGTGCACGCAGCTCTCCCTATTCAAGCAGAGCCGTGTGAAGCGGAGGCAGGGTTTAACCTCCTCAATTATACAGTGCTACAGGCTTGGAGGGGGGGATTCCAGGCACTAGGAACCCCCCCCCCCTCTATGTTTGCCTATGCTTGTAGGGTGCAATCTGATGTCCCCCCCGTTAGTACGACGTACCCTCCAATAGTATATTATGATTTATACAATATTATTATACAGGGTTATAGTTAATTACTGTGCAGTCACAAATGGACTGTTCTGGCCCCACTGCGCTGACATCTTCCAGGAAATGCAATTAGAGAGCAAATCCCAGGGGTCATGTTTGCCTTCATGTGGGGAAAGAATAAAGTTTCCCAGTGTCTCATAGCGGATGTTTCCTTTCAGTTTCCTTTCAGCTGTTACTCACGTGCCTTTCATGTACTTTGACCATAAGAAAATAAACAAAACTGCAAAACTGAAAGTGATCTGCCCTGGGCACCCATCCTGTAATGTAAATATTTGACGTGTGCTTTCAGTTGACTCTATGACTGGCTTTGTGTGCTGCGATGGCTCAGAGATAGAGATAACAGAGTTGGGGAAAAGCATTTTTGCCTTCCCCCGTTAAAGGGGGCTTTAAATCTGATTTTTTTAAAACTGTTGAATTCCTCTTTCGTGCTGTCTGTCTGCAACATCATTAGCATGGGACCGCCCATTGGGGCGGGGCTAGGTCAGCTGTCAGTCATGCTCACACCCTGTGGTCTAGGCGTGTGCCCACATGTATTGGACTAAGGGTGATGGCATACTGGTGGTGTACCTGCCACAGGAACATTGCCGTAGTGTGACATAACGGGGCTTTATGCTGTCCGTGTGCCCTCGCCACATAAAGTAATTTATTTAAAATACAAAATAAATGTTGGTTGCGATCTTCCAGTTTTATTAATGTTCTTGTCCTTACTGTGTTTAAATAAAGCATTTTGGAACAGTCTGTTCTTCTATATCGTCACGTTTGCACTTATTAGTAGGTGAAAGATGCTTATTAATTGCCACGCACATGTGAACCAAATACTATCCATATATATCACTGAAATACTGCCCCCTGTTGACCATTGGGATATGGTACAAAGCTTGCAGTACTTTTTTAAATAAAGCTTCTCTCAAGAAGGGTGGATTGCTCTCTACCTCTGTGTGTGAATTCTTGTATCTATATAAATTGTTCTCGTTACCTAGGAGACTTGCAAGCCACTTACACAGTATTGATCGATAAGCTCCACCCTCCTAAGAACACAAGCACATCAAAGACTGTATGTTACATGTATGCATCAGTTCTCTCTGGTATATTATTCAGCTCATTAGTACACAGGGTTTGAGATAAGAGATATATGTGTTAATTATGGAACAGATATCACAATGCACAAGAATAAATATTATTATATTCACATTACAAATCTCTCCAAATTCAGCAGTCTTTGTGCTTCAACCCATAAACCCAGCATGAGTATGAATTTCTTTTTAGGTCAGGTATAAGTTACCAGCCCAGCTATGTAACTGTAGACTCTTAAGGATTACACCTCCTGCGGTACAATTATTGTGCATCCACGCAGTAGGTGTAATTCCAGTGCTGTCTGAATTTACGTGGCCCAGATATCTGATCACTCTTGTCCCATAAGAGTTTTATTAAGTCAAATAATCCTGCAGATGGTCAGTTAAGAAGACGTTGTGGATACCTGTTAAACTTTTTATTGAATTCATCATCATCAACATTTATTTATATAGCAACACTGATTCCGCAGCGCTGTACAGAGAACTCGCTCACATCAGTCCCTGCCCCATTGGAGCTTACAGTCTAAATTCACTAACACACACAGAGAGAGAGACTAGGGTCAATTTTGATAGCAGCCAATTAACCTACCAGTATGTTTTTGGAGTGTGGGAGGAAACTGGAGCACCCGGAGGAAACCCACGCAAACACGGGGAGAACATACAAACTCCACACAGATAAGGCCATGGTCGGGAATCGAACTCATGACCCCAGCGCTGTGAGGCAGAAGTGCTGCCCCTACAATTCTTTGTGTTCCCATTACTAGGGAACAAAACATTTGATCTAAAACTGCTCCAACCCATTAAAGCTTACCTTGTACATTCCCTCTACGTAACAACAAGACCTCAAGCTTCTAATTTCTATCTTTAGATCTGACCCCCTGATTGCACAGTAGTAAAACAGATAACCTGTAGGTGAATATCAATATATCCAGTTCACGTCCCCTTTATCCTCCGGTCTGACAGAGATCCTCAAAAGATAATGTTTTCAAAGAAGTAACTTGCGCATTTCACCTGGCCGAAGACCCACAAAGCTTCATCCCTGATGAAGTGTAACTCTGTGATTGATTGGACAGTGTATTATAAATGTGGATAGAAAACCTGCGTGCAAAGTATCTCTTGTATATCTGTTTGCAAAAATAAAGTGTGTATGTAAATATTGCCAAACCTGGGGCTGTCTTGGTATAATTGGGACACATTTGCAGCTAGAGTCTGTAGGTCTTCCCTAAATATTTACTAAAAAACGGTATGCTCAAACATGGGTTCAGCGTTATATTAGTCCTTACTATGCTTGCACCAATTAAATCTCTTTGTACCTGCAAACGTATCACAATAGCATAAATTTACAAACATTCCTCTCTTGCGCGTTTCGCAACCAAAATGAAAGTGTAATAGACATATATTGTAGAATAAAAAACCTTTTAGTTCCTTGGTTAGTTCAAGGGCATATATTTTAGTACGCCTTTTGTGCGCAGTGGTTCAAGGCTTGATTACAAGTGATTTTTTTTTATTTTGTTTGTTTTTGATGAAAATATCCCTGATCATCTCCTTATCCTCCTACAGGTTACGGCATCAGGCCCGAAAAGAGCTATATGCGTACAAACAGGTGAGACCTGGGGCGAATTCTTTAATATCTGTCTCTATTATTCAGCTGGGTTTTTTCATGGGTTTTGTTTTCGTTTTTAGGTCATATTAAAAGAGAAAGTGAAAGAGCTGAATCTCTACGAGGTTAGTGTTTGTGTCTGATTAGGATATATCTCGTTCCTTCATACAAGATGTGTTCTAGAATGATAACATTTTACACTGTACTGGATAAATGAGAGCTAGAATGTGATTGGTTGCTATTACTTATAGCACCGTTATTTCATGTCTGGTCATTCAAAACATTTATTTCCCTTGCCCTTGGACACGATATAGGTCTGCTCTGTCGGTACAACGGCAAAGCTCTGCTGAGCATCCTGGCACTATATAGATAAACGTTGATAAGTGCATGCAATCTGTAGTATATCTGCAGGAAGCAGAAGACATAGAACTGCCAGGATAGTACAGAGATCTTGGTGAAAAACTCACAATAAAGCGTACTTGCCAACTCTCCCTGAATGTCAGGGAGACTCCATGAAATAGGGGTGATCTCCCTCACTCCCTGAAGAGTCTGGCATTCTCCCTGATGCTGAGCCAGTACAAGACGTGGTTGGCTTCACCACCTGTGGCATGATGACACAGTTCAGAAATTGTGTCCTATGCCCATGTATTGATGCCTATGGAGGTGGCCATTTTCATGGAGACCAACATGTAATCAAAGACTGACAGGTAAGACAACATGACTTCAGTAATGGAGACAGACATGTAAAAGACACTTCAGTCTCTAGAGATTCATTAGCTTCTTTTCTTTAACGTGTACCATTTCTGGGAGACCTCCTGGGCTCCCGGAAGAGCAGGGCATCCTCCCGGTTCTCGCCTCCGCAATAGATAAGTGGCGGGGGGGGCCTTAATGATGCAAATATTGCGACATTTTAGCCCCGCCCCCTGCTGTAATTGGCTAAAATTGTGACAGTCCTTTATGGGGTGGGGCCAAAATGATGCGATTCGCCAAGCCCCTCCCGTCGGACACCCAACTCCCCTGGGATCTTCCTGAAGCCAACGAGGAAAAGTTGGCAAGTATGCAATAAAGCCAGAGAGAAAAGGCAATGGTTTTTTTGTTTTTTTTGTTTTTTTAGCTGAAGTTGTATGAAGGCGACCTTTTAAACTTCAGGAAAAAGTGCTAACACTAACACAAAAGACAGGAATTAATGCATAATTATACAGTTGCCCTATATACGATATAACACTCATTGCATACTGTTAAATAATATGCCAATTTATTTTACTAATTTGCTGATTCTCTCCCTTTTTTGTACTCACTCGTTCCTTTCTCTCCCTCCCATTAGAAGTATAGAAAAACATGTTTTTCTCAGTGGGTTATTGTGGGTTATTTGAACTAGCCTGGGTCCCTGATGTAAAATACTCAGATTTGTATGAAAACACTATAAATAAGGAATATTTGACAGCTACGGTGTACACAGGTGTTATCTCAGACAAGTATTATTGTAAACAACATTATATGTGCCCTAGAGAGCTCTCTACCTGTACTGACGTGTATCGGGGCTGCTAACATACGTCTTTTACTCATTGCAGATTTGTGCAGTTTGTCTAGAGGAATTCAAGGCCAAGGATGAGCTTGGTATCTGTCCATGCAAGCATGCCTTTCATAGAAAGTAAGTACTGTCCTGGTCACGTAAGATTTCTAGAGCCGCAGACTGTTAGCAGAGGAAATCTGCTGCCCACCAGCAAAATGGACATCTCGGAACTGAATTTTTTAATAAAAAAAAACAACTAAATTAAGATTCTATTCTGTAAATTTTGTCTAAATGTTAATTTAATGCAACGTTGCAATTAAAAATAGCCTGTTTTTTTTTCACCAAGTATAGTGGGCTATAACAACCAATCAGGAACTTGCTTTCATTTTATAACTTTAGAACTAGATCCAAGCTAACATCTGATTGGTTGCTTTGCTCTTTGTTTGTAACTACGTTCAGCCTCAGGCAGAACAAATATCTATTCCCTTTTGACTGCGACCTGTGATTCTCCCTCTACAACGACATATAACTAAAGCTGGGTACACACTACAGAATTTTCCACCAACTTTTTTTGCTGATCGATTTTACATGCGATCGATGGTCCGATCGCTCGGTCCATGGACTGCATACACACTAGCCTTGTTTTAGACGATAAAGGGAAGAGCGGACGTCCCTTTAGCGACTTTTTACAGCCATGTTGTCGTGAGCAATGATTGCAATTTCGTACACATCGGTCGGAAGTTTATACACACTACAAAACGGAAACGAGATTGGAGCGAAAATATTTAATGGCACGACCAACCAAATGAGGTGACAATCGTCCATTTGGGCAGACTTTCGACCATCGTGTCACTACACACACTGACCCGACTTTTGTACGAGCGGTCGTATGTCAGCTGGTTGAGCCGATTATTGGACAAAAACCCTGTAGTGTGTACCCAGCCTAGTCAATAAATGCTTTAGTCAATGTTTCAGGGATTCGCTGACTTTCTAAAGACGCCCTCGCACAATACTCAGGCACTGACGTGTGAACATGTTTAGGAACGTGGGCAGTAGTTAATATGAACATATCACTGTCATTCCAGGTGTCTCATTAAATGGTTGGAAGTGCGGAAAGTCTGTCCTCTTTGTAACATGCCAGTCCTGCAACTGGCACAACTGCACAGTAACCAGGAGCACGGACCTCCGCAGGGGCCGCTGCCCGGGGCTGAGAACATCGTATAGCCTGCGGCCGACGCATCACAGGCCGCTAATACAAGACGTCGCAGATCTCATGTCCCTGCCTCCCTGCTTACGGGCGGGCGCGGGGATCCTCCTCGGCGGTTGAAGGACACTGTCACGGCGCTCTTGGACACGGATTTGTGGACTCTACAGAAACCAAAGCACTTTTTGATGCCCGCCTGTAGCAGGAGGGACACGGAACAAGGGAAGATGGCGGCGGAGTTTGGCCTTGGACAAGCACTTTAGGAGACCTCACTTAAAATTGTTGCAACTTTTTTTTTTTGTTTGTTTTTTTTTTTTTTATCCTTTGTTCGTTTTATATAAATCTTTACTGGAAGATTCACTTTGCCGGGGTGAGAGAGGCACGTCTGGCGATTTTATAAAGGGAGAAGGAACCAATTTTGCCACACTATGCAAACTGCTTACCGAAATAGCGCACATCTCTCTGTAAATGGACTCTCCGTCTTGTGCAGGGTGCCGTAACTGGAAGTATTAACGAACCAGTATCTGGTCTGGTCAACTCGTTCCCATCACCTGCTACGGTTTCGGTAGTCCGTTCTGTCAGCCTGGGCCAATATTCAACCCATCGTTTCCCAAGGAACTAGCCGCATCGCTGAGGCGTGAAACGCAAAGTGCCTCCGATCGATGTGGTCGCTAGTGACAGGGAGCGTTCTCATGACCATTAGCCCCGCCCATTACACGGCTGCTTACACTGACAATAGGAGACTGCTGCAATTTAAATCTACGTCACTCTGATAGAAATTGTTCAGGCGTGCTATGTGGGTACGCCTGGAACCTTCAAAATCATATATGTGAACACTGTGTGTGCAGAAGGTTCTGTTGCCCATAGCAACCATTCAGGTGCAGACTGTAGTAAAAATGAGGGATAACCTGGTTGCTATGGGCAACAGCACAATTATCTGTGTACACCGATTTTCACAAATTCCCCTCATTAAGACGGCAAGCAGTACGGTTAGGAACTACAACCATCAGGCATCGGGGTGATAAATTGATAAATACACCCTGTCAAAGGACCACTAAAGGCAAAATACAAGTATCTTATATAAAGGATCTAATCATCAACAAAAATACTATATATATATATATATATATATATATATATATATATATATATATATATATATATATTCATTTCATATAAGAGCTGACAGGAAGTCTGCTGTGTGCAGGAAAATATCTTCCTCCATGATCAGAGTAATTTTTTTCAATTCTGATAAATATCTGTGAATGTAATCTATAAGCCAACTTGTATTTTGGGAATTAGTGATCCATTTCAGCACAGTTAATTTAGACCTATGAGAAAGGTCTAGAACTTCTAAAAAGGAAAAATGGAGGTGTTGCCCATAGCAACCAATCAGATTCTAGCTATCGTGTTCTAGAATGTACGATGTAAATGACATTAGAATCTTAATGGTTGCTATGGGCAACGCCTCCACTTTTTTTTTTAGAAGTTTTAGTCAATCTACCTCCAGCTGTTTGTGTGATTTAATGTACAGCAGTCAGAACTAAGTGGTCTCATGTGGGACGGATCAGATTGTATTACTCTTGCCAGAGCATTCTGCTACATTAAGAGGGTCTGTCCAAGTGTGACCGGATGTCTCCCCCCTGCCACCGAGTTTAGCACGAAAAATAACAGAGAGCACTCAAAAATCTCCCAGGTAGGTGACCTGTGGCTTTTCAGCTGCTGCGGAACTACTAGTCCCAGCATGCTCGCTGGTGCTTATCGATCCGTGTAATCTGGAGAGCCTCAGGTTGCCTAAGCCCCTCATAGATGGTTACATTTTATGTTATATAATTTTCTTTAGCATAGGACAAATTTTTGGGACTTTTGGTTATAAATGATCCCCTTTCCCCTTCCTAAATTGAATACAAGTTGGTAGATAAGTGAGGCCGGTCAGAACTCCCAAACTGACTTATTGGGTGGTATTTTTACTCCTTATAATGACCATGAATGTCTCTTGCACTAACATCGGGGTTCACCCCGTTGGTGCATGCCACTTTTCCCTCCTTTTTTTTTGTTTTTAATTTGTTTTAAAGAAACGCTCTTTATTGCGTTTGCGCTCTGACATCTGTTTTTTTTTTTACGTGTACTCCACAAGCTGGCTCTGCCCACTCCCCTCATATCCCATTAAGCCGGAGTATTTTCCTGAGTCTTTTCCAGAGTCTTTCATGTGCCAGAGAGCCGTGTGTTGGAGATTCCCAGCGTTGGTTATTTTTCAGCGTCTTTTAGTTTTGAAAGCAATAGTCTCGTAGCGCCAGTCGTTCCTTTTTATACTAAGCCTATTGTCGTGTGAAGGTCTGAACTCGCCACGTGTACAAGTGCAGTATTGCCAATCTCTTATGTCAACTCGCTGGGGCGAAATCGGTGTGACCAAAAGCAAAACCGATCCAGTTACCAGTTTTGGTCCTTACTAACAGTGTTTCTTATCCTGTAAGATATAAATATACAGCATATGACAACGCCAGTCTGTAGATACCAGTATTTAGGGACGCTTGTCTCGCTCAGCCTGGCGGGTCATGCTGGGAGTTATAGTCCTACAACTACAGGACGGCCGGAGGATGGGCCGTCTTTGCTATCGATCGCCAAACACAAAATTGAAGTTGATTGAAGCTCATCTTGGTGACTTTTGCTTTGTGGATACGACTGTAAGTCCGGTACAGAGAGGGCTAGATTTTGGTCGAGGAAGACTGTTGATCTGATGACCTGAAGCATAAACGGTTAAATATATTCATTGTGGGATGTTTAATAAGGATCGAAGATGGATCATTTGTCAGACGTGTGATATATGGTAGAAGAGTTTTTACAGTGATTGAATATGACATTATTTAAAGAAGTGCTATGCTTTCTCCAATAGTAAATCTGTTTTGTTTTTTAGTTGTTTTTTTTTAAAAAAAATGATTATTTTTTTAAATCTGCATCTTTGCCTCAGAAATCTTGGCTTATATAGAGCTTCGTTCACTGAAGGTCCAATTGGGGTTTATTCACTCCTATGTATATATCTGATTTCAGTTCTAATATCCGAAATACAGAAAGTGTCCATACTTAAATAAATTTAGGCTGCATGTTGTCTTTCCCAGGTCATTATCATTGCAGGTTGGGAGGTTGGTGCTTCTGTATCTTGCATCACTCTTGCAGTCTTATAGGTAACAGAAATTAACACTAGGGACGTAGCCTGTGATGTGTTAGCTTTCCAGGAAAATATTGCAAAGTATGTTGTCAAAGCTTAAATTTTGGAGTTTAGTTGTAGTTTAACGTGTTAAATGTGCCGTGGAAAAAATTGTGACCCCCCCCCCCCCCCCCCTATGTGGGTTTTGAAATGAATAGGTTTTATTAAAATGTAAAATGGTGACGCATAATCTGATCAAGTTTAGCACTTCTGATATGATGTATTGTAGAATTCTAATGCAATCACTTTGTGTCTGGAAAATGTACAGTGTAAGTTGGGCTATTTTCCCTCTGTGACGGTTAAATATGTTCTTTACGGTTTTCTAAAAAAATTAGTATCTTGACCATACTACAGTATATTGAAGCTGATGCCCTCAATTTAACTTACCCGTGTGTTATCGGTTGAAAACATGAGGTAATAATTTAAGCTTGATACAAAACGCCTTCAGTGAACTTATAGCGGCTGTTGCCTTTTAATACGTAGACTATTAATGGATGGATGTTTTGTCTCGTTTGGCAAAAAGTTGTTCAGTACACTGTACCCTTGTTTGTCGTGTAAATTCACTAGTATACAGTGATTCACTGATTCAGAAGTGACGTCAAGTCTTAGCGTCTCAGCCGTGTCGCTTCCTCCTATCCTGCATTCCTGCGTGCGATAGTTGGTTGACCACATAAAATGGCTGCCCTCCCGCTCGGTGCAGGCGGCCTGCTAATACAATCTCAATTCCTGAATTGACCTTGGATTGTGTTTTTCAGTATTTGCCTTGTACAGGCCTTGTTGTAGGACAGGTATTTACAAGTTGTCAAAGTATGCCCAGAACGCTTGCTTAAAAAAAAGAAAATAATTGTAGATTCACTACTGGAATATTACTGTATACTAGATGGGGGGGTTGAGGCTGTTACAGTACCTGGGGCGTAGCTGATGGCTAGCTGCAAATCCTGTGCCAAGAATGTTTTTCTTATTAGGTGAAAAACTTTTTGAGTATTGATTTATTTGTATGTATTATTATTATGTTTTATTTTTTTTGTTTAATTGCCTGTTTACTATGTACAGCATTTGTTTAATAAGCGCAAATCTGCACAAACACCGCTCCCTCCGGACCTCTCCAGTTATATGAAGATATTTAGGTGGTTTCATGAAAATTAATACTTGTAGCTTGTGTTTTTAAGCCTTAGTAAAATGCCTCTCGGACGCTTCTGACGCTGCATCTACATTAGAATTACAATTTTCCCTTTCCCTGTGTGCATCCCATGGGAGCAATAATGTGCCTGCATCTCTAGTAATAAACTCCTTTAATGACTGCAATGTGTGACACACACAGACAAATGCACGTCCTTTACAGACCAGAGGGTAATTTTTAAATAGGAATAAATGATATTCCAAGGTAGTATTTCAAGTTAATATGTTAACTCCAGTAGATTTTTTATTTTTTTTGGTTTTGTTCCATCCTTTTCCAATCTCCCAGAGTCCTTTGCTTTTAATTCAGTTTTCTCTCTCCGATCTGTTTGTGAGACCTCCCGGTTTCCCTGGTTTCATAGACGTGTTTTGTACACTAAAAAAAGAGAAAAAAAGAAATCTGCAGCAGAAATATTTTTTAAAAATAAAAAAAAAACTCACTGTTTTTTGTAAGCTATATTTTTGTATATTTAATTGCTATTAAAAACTCTGTTTTTTGCTAAACACGATATTGATATAAAACTGTTTTTTGCATGTGATTTTGACTTGAACTGTAAATAAAACTACAACTTTTGAATACTGGTGTTTTTATGTAACCCCCCTGTGCCAGGCTGGTACCCAGAGGTGTGGTGAGCGAAGTTCTCATAGTCTTCACGTGTTCAGTGCCTCCACCCGACTCGGCTTCAAAATAATTCTACCAGGATGCAAACATGTTTTGGGCCACCAGGGGGCGACCCAGCAAACCCCCCTGTCTACAACACAGACTTGGAACACATATTATAAGAGGGGAGGAAGCAGTAGGGGTAAACAAGGGTCAATGCAACAACAAAAGCAATAGGGATACTGAACAAGGCTTTAATGGCTATCATGTTATATGTATGTGTCCCGATACTGACAAATAACCATTTCATCCCTCCCTCCGGCTCTTGCAGCCAGGGCTGATGGGAGATGTAGTTTTTCCAAGCCACAAATTGCCAGATATTGTCTTTGGTCCTCCGGGGTTGCCCGCGGATATGCCCGTTTAGCAGCCACCGGCACCACCGATCCATATTGAACAGCAAGGGTAACATATGAACTGTTTTAGAATTATTCACAATTGAAAAGTTGGAGAAACACTTTGAAGGCATTGTTCAATTTTGGTGACTATTTTGGGAATACAAGCTAGTAGCCAAAAAATGGCCGCCTTAATGATATATAGATTACGTACTTGGGTCCCTACTGCCCCCCTTCCAACTCGCCAAGGGTTACATCAGAGGCATCACGGTGGCTCAGTGGTTAGCACTTCTGCCTCACTGCACTGGGGTCATGAGTTGGATTCCCGACCATGGCCTTATCTGTGTGGAGTTTGTATGTTCTCCCCGTGTTTGCGTGGGTTTCCTCCGGGTGCTCCGGTTTCCTCCCACACTCCAAAAACATACTGGTAGGTTAATTGGCTGCTATCAAACTGCCCTTAGTCTCTCTTAATCTGTATGTGTGTGTGTGTGTGTGTGTGTGTTAAGGAATTTAGATTGTAAGTTCCACTGGGGCAGGGACTGATGTGAATGAGTTCTCTGTACAGCGCTGCGGAACTAGTGGCGCTATATAAATAAATAGATGATGAGGTACTGAAACTCAGTCCTCAATAGCTACCAACAGGTCATGTTTTCAGAATTTTATTAATATACACAAACACATATTTAGGGGTTAATTCAACACTGAAAGGATTTCCAGGGTGTGTCTTGTTTCAAACAATGGTGATGTCAGCCAAACTATACAGGATTATGGGTTTTCCAAATGGCTCTCTTAAGGCGGAGTTGTTTTTTTGGTCTTTGCCGCTATAAATTCTTAATAACCTAAAGCCTTTTGTAATGATCTCATATAAATCCCTTTACCTGTCAACACCATTTAAATTATGTCTGAAATACTACCTGATGAGCTCCAAGCAGTCGTAAAGTCTAGCGAGACGTCCCTGTGAACAGCACAAGGTTCTGTGTAAGAGAAAATGTGAATTTGAGGTGGTGCGTGTAGTTAATGTTGATTTACAGTGAATGCACTGCAGAGCGGAGCCTTTTATGCATTTGGTTTACGCCACTGCGCATAGATTTGCGCACCCAGGCGGCTCACCCATTGCTGTGGATGATTTGGGGTGTTTGAGGGGATTTTGATCTTTGTCTATGTGCCGTAGATTTTAATGCTGCCTTTGGCAATATCGCCCAGTCCTGTTGGCGCACAAATATACTAGTTGTCAGAGATCTCAGGCATTTTTGCAAATACCACACTTTATTTGTGAATACACAGAATGGGTGAATTGGACATCAATGGCAGAGATCTAATAAACGCAGCTACAGGGAACAACTGAACGAACACACAGGGGCTGGCTTGACTAATTTTAGCCAAGGGGGTAAGACTCTGCTCGGCAACCTAAAAACATTTTAATCAGAAAAAAATCTAGGTAGCCTAATGACCAAGGCCAAGGTAGCTCACTATGGGACCGGCCCCTGGGGGCCCCCGCTAGCCTCTGCTCACACCCAAAGAGCACGAGGCAAGAATCCGGCAAACGTAGGAAACCGCTGCCGGTGGAAAAGCAGCGGGAATAGCGCAGAGAGACGCGGCGGACAAGACATTGGGGAGGTCACAGAACAAGCCGCGTCGATACACCGGAATCAAGACTTGTTTTTTTTTTTAAACCATTCAGGTTTGTTAAAAGCTTTTGCTGTTTTCTCTACAGGTAACAATCACTGTCATTTTTATAATAAGCCTTCACGTCCTAATGGATTCTTTTGTACACATTTATCAAAGCTTTTATTTAATGTTAGTCACACATAATAATAATAAAATACAAAAGGTCTGACATCCCAAAAACTATGGCCTAAAAGCAAATGTTTCCTTTTCTGTTTTTCCCACACACCCGCCCAATCAGGCAAACCTTGACCACATTGTCTGTCCCGATCATACACAGCATGCATTGAATTTCCCTAACAATCCCGTTTATATCTTCTTTCTGGAAAACACACAAAATTCCGCACATACCATGATGTTGACATCACACACACCATCGTCACACGTAGAAATCTTACTTGTTTTTTCCCACTGGCTCCAATTCCAACCAAGGTCGCTCCCTCCCCCCCTGTTCCATATAATTCACTGTTCATTCTATATGTAATCCACACAGACATTTCTGTATCGCACACGGACAGTTCCAGAACGTGAGGGTAACGCTTGTTCTCCCTCCACAACCCGTCCTTCAACATTCAACCGCTCACGCCAAACCACGATTTTCCTTCAATTGTCAGGGATAAGCCCCTCTAGCTGCTCCCTGATTAGATATCTTATCATATATTCCAACAGTCATACAAATTATCACCTCTATTTTGTCAGGGAACCCCTTTATTTTTCACATACCGCCACCCGCGTACTTGTGACTTGGAAGCTTACACAGGATTCCAACCCAAATCTCACACTCACCTCTTCCTCTAAGGCTACAGATTTCGCTGGTCCCTTTTCCCAACACAGACACACACTTCACACCTCTCAGCAACTGCTACCAGCTATATGGCTCTGTGCTCTGGTAGCTAAACAGTTAACCCCTTCACACACTGGTTTCTAAAGAGTTACTACAGCCAAGTAATCTGTCTCTTCTAAACAGGCAATTAATTTGTTTAGACTTAGAGCAATAAGGACAGAACTATTACATTTTAGATTTAATATACCATGGGCTGCATGGTGGCTTAGAGGTTAGCACTTCTGCCGCACAGTGCTGCGGTCATGAGTTCAATTCCCGACTATGGTCTTATCTGTGTGGAGTTTGTATGTTTTCCCCGTGTTTGTGTGGGTTTCCTCTGGGTGCTCCGGTTTCCTCCCACACTCCAAAAACATACTGGTAGGTTAATTGGCTGCTATCAAAATTGACCCTAGTCTCTCTCTCTTTCTGTGTGTCTGTGTGTGTGTGTATATTAGGGAATTTAGACTGTAAGCTCCAATGGGGCAGGGACTGATGTGAATGAGTTCTCTGTACAGCGCTGCGGAATTAGTGGCGCTATATAAATAAATGGTGATGATGATCGGCAGTATTCTCGACATACTCATCCAGACCACATCTCCTTTTGTCATTATATCCATTTCTGTTTTTCCCACACATAATTTTCCCAGATGATTTGTCCTCAACATATTGACCGTACAAATCACCCCACCTCTTACCACTTTATCTCTCCTTGTCATACATAACAACGGCTCTATCACACGTACAATCCCTATTTCATCCATATGCCCTATCCCGGATCTTCCACCACTGCTTGGAATCACCCCACCTCTTACTACTTTATCTCTCCTTGTCATACATAACAACAGCTCTATCACACGTACAATCACTATTTCATCCATATGCCCTGTCCTGCATCTTCCATCACTGACCGGAATCACCCCACCTCTTACTACTTTATCTCTCCTTGTCATACATAACAACAGCTCTATCACACGTACAATCACTATTTCATCCATATGCCCTGTCCTGCATCTTCCATCACTGACCGGAATCACCCCACCTCTTACCACTTTATCTCTCCTTATCATACATAACAAAGGATCTATCACACGTACAATCCCTATTTCATCCATATGCCCTGTCCCGCATGTCCCACCACTGCTCGGAATCACCCCACCTCTTACCACTTTATCTCTCCTTATCATACATAACAAAGGATCTATCACATGTACAATCACTATTTAATTCAAACATAATGACATGAGAGACGCTATCAAATGCTTCTTTGAAATACTATTTTTGTTTCCTCTCCATACAATCTCCATCTTATCCCGTAACGACATCAGATTATCAGTTACCCATGTTCTGCTCGGTCATCCACTCTTCCCAACCTGAGGACCAACACTTATCTGTATGATTTATATTCCCCATTTAACAAAGTTATGAGCCTCCGATTACTCAGCATTCTCTAATCACCCTGTCTGTATGACGACATCTACCCCCTGTTTCATCGATTCACTTATCTTGTCATTCTCCAGCATAAATGTGACCACTCCCTTCAAATCATTCACCACAACCTCCCACGTCCTACTAGAAAATCTCGCAGACAGACCCTCAATATTCCTGGCAGCTCTCTGATTCGCTTCTTTCATCCACTCACAATTTAATTCCGTGCATTCTCAATCTCTTTTTATCTCCACACCATTCCCTCTTATAGTCAACTACTGAGGACTATGGTATATGCTGGCGCTATATATATATATATATATATATATATCAATAATAATACTAAAATATATAAATTGATTAGTCTTTCAGTAATCCATTCGTCCTGCATTCTTTCCTGTGCTGTCACTCTGAAACCATTTTCTATCCAGAAGAGCACCCACTTTTTCTTTCTCCCAATCCCACTGTATTTTCATAATCCTTCCTCCCCCACCTCTCACAAACTCTGCAATCCTGCTCCACTAGCCCATGGGCCTTGGTGTAACTCTAAGCGCTAATCAAGACACACACAGCACCAAGGCAGAAGTTTTGGTTCTGTGTCTTGTCCACTTTCCAGAGAGCAGTCTGATGATGTTCCCATTGGTATGTGACCTAGGCACACAGATTTCCTTGTACACTGTTTGGTAGACCCCCCCAACCCTCCATCTGTGACTTGTCTCTAACCGCTGCACTCTAATAAAACATATAGCTGTGACATTATAACTGGCTGATAGTATTGTCCGCTACAGATCAGAGTCTGAATCACGGGTGAACGGAGCAATGGATATCCCCAAGTGATTCTGACTGCTTGTCCAAGGCAACTAAGAGGCTTTGAACTAGAGATGCTATGGCTCGGTTCCTCGAGAACCGAACACACCTGAAATTAGGGGATCTGAGTACCGGCGAGCCGGATCGGTACTTTTGCATGGCCTCGAATCGAAAATGAAGCAAAAGGATCTCGGATCTGGCGATTTTTGGATTCCTTTTTAAGATCCAACATAAGGAAGGGTGGGTTCCCAAGGACAATTCCATTTACACCATTTTTCTTTTCTGCCACTGCTGTGTGCCAATGTGCCCTAGATGTGCTAGGAACTGCCGTGTGTTTGTGTCATTGCTCTGTCGCTTACCATCTAGTCAGGTCACTGCAGTATTTGTCTGAAAGTGTATGAAAATAATAATGTGACCTGTGAGGTGGTCAAAATTGACTGCAAATGACTTGAAATTAGTGTTATTGAGGTTAAGAATAATGTAGGAACAAAAAAAAGAGCAACAATATGTGATTTTAGCATATTTTAGTATTTTTCCCAAAAAATCAAAAACCAAAACACGAAGCTAATTCAGATCCAAAACCAGTAAACGGGGGTCAGTGAGCATCTCTACTTTGAACCCACAGCAGCATAAATTAACAAAAAAACCAAATTTTTTTATTGCCTTTTTATTCATTATAAGACACTATGTTAGAAACTGTTAGAAATCATTAAAACATTTTGTTTAACCTTAATTTCAGGTCCATATTTAAAAGCTGGTGCAGATCCTCCAACTAGTCCAGCCCTGGCCAACCTGTGACTCTCCAGGTGTTGTGAAACTACAAGCCTCAGCATGCTTTGAAAGCCAGTCGATAACTGGCAGGGAATGCTTGGAATTGTAGTTTTACGACACTTGGAGACCCACATGTTAGCCAGGGCTGGACTAGTGCCTAAGCCTAGGTAAACACTGAAGAATTTTCCGACCAACGTGTTATTTGAAACGATTGTACCTACGGCTGAAGGTCCGATCAGTCTGACGATTCATCCATACACACTGACACGATTTACCTTCAGATCTGTACTCTTCATCTGGTCCTCTAGTCTTCAGAGAATGACAGCACAATATTCATTCATTCATTATTGTCACACTGATTAAACCACCTTGTTATAGCTATCCACATGTCCTAACGAGTTTCGTTAACTTCTATGACTCTGAAACGAAATATTCTGTCTCAGAACAAACAAATGAATTATCCCTTCTACAGCACTCTCTACATTTATTCACCGGGACATTCATCGCTAGCATCGGCTGAAAAGAGCCCGACTCTGTAACCTCTACCAGATCGTGAGCATGAGTGTATACACACTGCATGATCGGTCAGTGATTGGTCGCAAAATATTAAACAGTACGACCAACCAAATTAGCCGACAATCAAAACTTTGGAACGTCTTAGACCATCGTGCCACTATACACACTAACCCGACTTATGACCGAACAGTCTTACATCAGCTGATTTGCCCGATTATTGGACGAAAATGCTTCAGTGTGTACCCAGCCTAATGCTCTCTTTCCAAACTAAATTAATTATATTAGATACCTGGGCCGATATAAGTAATTCATATAAAATAACCAAAACAAATCACTTTTCTTATCAAAGAATGAATTCACGTAGGTCCCAATAAGTGGGACTGTCCCAATGCTCGGACCCCCAAAAAGAACCATAGGGTATGGGAAATTAGCTGTGAATGGAGCTTTAGTTTTTGCTTTCTGGATAGGGTCATGTTAGACAGAGGGCGTGCGGATGTCATGTGCCCCCAATCATCAGCTGTAAATGGTTTATAATGAGATATTTCACATCCACGTACCAACAAGCATGGGAATAAATTAATAAAAGTACAACAGCGATGGCTTTTCTCTCTTTACACTACAGCCTGCAGGGAAGGTGCGGACATCTGCCGCAGTATAGAACTAATTGCATTCGGTTTAGTGTGATGACAGGGTCATAGCAGAAGACTGACAGCTGCACCTACGTTACATTATCACTGTAATCTAAATGCAGTTTTTAACATGTAATATCATTAAACCATGATGTACATTAAATTAGAGATCGTTTTGTTGTGATGATCATAATTTCTAATATATTGTTGTGAGTTGTTATGTGATATTCGGTTACTGCTGTGTTCTCTGTAAAAGTATAAACTAAGACCGACATCATCATCTCTACCCCAGTGAATGGGGATATAAGGACTGATTTTTACAATACCGGAACATAACGGATGACGATTCATCTTGTACTGAGGATCGCCAACACTGGAAGCCCTTATGCAGGGAGTTGCTCCGTTTTTATATCATACAATGTAAGCCCTGCTTGCCTGGTGTGGCGAGGAGTCTTCCATGACTCTTCCTGGTGTTGCCTTTACATGAGCCCTGCTGTAAGTTAGTTTATAGGAATAATGACCTTCCAGTCATCTTCTATGGTGGATAGAATACAAATATTTATCTTCGGATGTAAGTCCGCTTTGCGTGCCGGACCTGGTGTGAATTCGCTCTGCGAATGCACCAATACTGAACTTACGCCAATGAACACAATAAAATGTAATTTATGTCTGAATGTAAATCATACCTGCCAACCTTTTTTGAACTTCTTTCCGGGAGATCCCAGGCAGGGGGGGCAAAATGTAGTTTGTGTCACAGGGGCGGGGCCAAAAGTACGCAATTCACTGCAAATCGCGTCATTTTGACAGGAAGATGGCGTTTGCGGGATATTTTCCTGCTCTCCCGGGAGTCTGGGAGACCTACCCGAATTTCGGGAGTCTCCCGGACATTCCGGGAGAGTTGGCAAGTATGATGTAAATGACACAACTGCCTACTACTTGACGGACGGGGCCAGGGAGGGAAGGGGCTGACAGATGTAGACCATGTAATGCTGTCACCGTTCTTACCTTCCCTTGTTCCAGCGACGTTCTCCGGGCTCCCCCCCCCTTCCCCCCGAACGGCGCTTCCTGGAATCGGTGGTCACGTGGAATTTGAAAGTGCTATTCTATATAAACCTGGCTCTGACACTCGTTCAGAATCCTGTACCAATCCGTTACAGCTGTGAGGGCAAGTCTTGGGTTTCTTGTAAGTACGCTGGTTTCAGCCGTATCATTTGACCAGCTACAGAGCAGGTGTAATAGTGACTGATAGTGATGACTGATAGGGAATAGTCTTTGTTTTAAAAACGACATGTATACGTCCTACTAGACAGCACAGAGCATGTGTATACAAGTAAGATAGACTATAACTATACTATTGTACGTACAGTATGCATTGAAAACATCCTGATTTATGTATTTAATGTTAAAACTTTTTTTTAAATACATATTTTTTTTTATTAATGATTATAGTATTATGAATTGTTCATCTATTTTATAAACTTATTTTTTGCATGCGTTCTGCCCGTCACCTTATATTGCACCTAAGCATTTGTCTGCCTGGATTTTTTTTCTAACCACAAATTGCGTACAAGTTGCGTTCGTACTTGAATCAGGCTCTCCCTGTGCACTTTCTCTTCACGTCACGTGGCGTAAGGCACTAAGACATAAATCACATGAGCGGTTTCAACTATTGTTGCATAATCACTTCCGCATCATCCAGCCTCTTCTCAGGTGTATCGGGAAACACTGCTGCTTGTACCAGGAGCTGACACTTCTTAGCGGTGTATTCACTTCTCCTGCACGGTGGCTTTCAGGACAGCTGATTAAACTTCTTCTAACACAAACTGCATATCTTCTCTTAGGGATCCCACATAATTCTCTATGGGGTGCAACCGGATTCTCACACTTGTCAGGAGAAGCTCTCTAAGGGGTCTCTCCATGACCATCCATCCATGCCCCATCGCATGTTGCTCATTGTAATTATCATTTCTTACTGCAAAGAGGCAATTTATTAAACTTGATTAACCGGGTTAGCGGCTCAGATATAATCTATAGTACAGACTATAATGGCCTGTGCACAATTTAAGGAGGAGCATAAAGTTTGCTGGGGAGAAAGCCGAAAATTCTCCCCTCATAAGATAGAACGACTAACGCCATCTACAGATGGGGTCAATCCCACCGGATTTCTGACCCTGAAAAATAGAGCATTATAACAGTCCCATAGACACCCGTGGGGACTGGATTTGTGATCAATGACGCTGGAACTGCAGCAGATATCAGAGATATTCGCTGTGATCCTCTAATAATAAATAGCCACAATACTTTGCATTGCTGCTATCCTACGAAAACTACAATGTACAGGGGATTTACCGTGAATAAAACTAGAGATGCTCAGGCTCGGTTCCCCGAGAACCGAACACACCCGAACTTATTTGAAAACGAGGCAAAATGTTATTGTTACGTTGTTGGATCTCGGATCTTGCGAGTTTTGAATTCTATAAGTACCGCCCTCCACGGTGATCCAGCGCCATTTCACAGAGGGACACAGGGGGTAGCACAGTTCTTGGCAGTCTCTAGTGCAGTTTGGCAGCGTCATCGGTAGAAAAGAAAGAGGAGGGGTAGCAGTGTTCTTCAAAGTCTACAGGGACATTCAGGAGAGCTCCATTGCTCCATTACTAATTGTCATTGCTGAAATACAAATAATAGGGCAGGCAGGCTTGGTCTTAATCTGCATTCACATTGTACTGTGTTATCAAAATGGATTGACAGCTGTACACAGAAGAGCAGGAGCACCAAGCAGCTGCTGGCACCAGTCATGATGATAGTAATCCCTCTACGTCATCTGCTAAAGCCTATGTTAAAGTGCATAGTGTTTTAAATCAGGGAAACAAAAATGTAAAAAAACACCTTTCACCTTGGTCAAGAAAAAAAGACCTGTAACTATCAACATCTAATGAATGGTTGAGGATTATTTTTAATTTTTTTGAACGGTAGAAAGACAACAGTTTTATTAACAAAGATCAACGTTACTTGCAGAAGTAATGCAAGCATGGATGTCTAAATAGACGTGTAGACCTTCCACTTTGCTGCTGTTTCATCAGTATTGCACAAAGTGTTTTAATCTGCACTTTATGCCAGATTAAAACCTAACTATATTATAATTTTTGGGGAATTGGGGCTGATTCGAAGCTCAGTGATGAACTTGCTTTTTGCTGTGAATTACAATGGCTCTTTTTAGTGCATTGTCTGGCACCCTGGATTGGTCTGGGTCTGATAAAAGCACGCATTGGGGGGGGGTCAGCGCTCCTCGCCTTGTATTAGCTGTAGAATTACCTCAGTTATCCAAGGAACAGATGGAGCGATCAAATGAACCATAAGTGGTTTCATGATCCAAGGACAATTCCATCTTGCTCCACTTTGATTTTCTGCCACTGCTCTGTGGCAATGTCACGACCTGCATCCTGCAGCTTCTGTCTGCAGGTACTTTGTTGGACCTTTGTATATATTTGTATCCTGCCTGTAGTACCACTGTCCACCAAAGGGCCCACTGTGGTACTTAGACTGCTCTTACCTGCCTCGATATTGCTGGAAACTTAAACACCTGATTCTGACTTTTATAGACTGCCTTCCCCAAGCAACCTTTGCCAGATCATTAAGTTAATCAACCTAATAGGAAGCATCCTTTGACTCCAGTTCCTGGTAATTCTTTCCTGTTTACCTGACCTTGTGGATTTGCTGTTCATTCCACTGCTGCAGACACAGCTCATCATCTCTCTGATTCCTTATACACCTGTGAGGATCTCTGTGCTTCTTCTTTCTACAGCTCATTGATTCTCAGTGTAGCCTGTTCTTTGTTTGTCTACCCTGACTGTGTGAAGACTTAGCTCTCTGGCTCCAGCTTACCTGTTCCTATATCTTTGTATAACTGACTGAGCCCTGCTCGTTTGTGGATATCAACTCACAGAGTTACCATCATTTCCAGCACCTCAGCTCAGCTCTGTTCATTCCTGGATATCAACTCGCAGAGTTACCATTCTCTCCAGCACTTCAGCTCAGCTGCACCTGTGTATCTAATCTACAGTTCTCAGCTCACAGAGCCCTCCTACCTGTTCCTGTATTTCTGCATGCCTGGATATCAGCTCACAGACTTTACCATCCTTTCCAGCATATCAGCCCTGTGACTAATTTACAAGATCTCTGCTCACTGAGTCCCCCTACCTGTACCTGTATTTCTGCATGAAAACCCAGGAACCATTTTCCCTGCCGTGAATCATGACAGTAAGAACGGGCCACTCATCTCCCCTTCTCTTCCAGAAGTATCCAACCCTGCAATCCGCAGGCTACTCATCTCACCTCCTCTTCCAGAGGTATCCAACCCTGCAAACCGCAGGATACTCATCAGCGTCACCATTTATTTATATAGCGCCACTAATTCTGCAGCGCTGTACAGAGAACTCACTCACATCATTCCCTGCTTCATTGGAGCTTACAGTCTAAATTTCCTAACACACACACACACTCACAAACAAGGGTCAATTTGTTAGCAGCCAATTAACCTACCAGTATGTTTTTGGAGTGTAGGAGGAAACCGGAGCACCTGGGGGAAACCCAAGCAAACACGGGAAGAACATACAAACTCCTCACAGATAAGGCCATGGTTGGGAATTGAACTCATGACCCAGTGCTGTAAGGCAGAAGTGCTAAACACTATGCCACCTCTTCCAGAGGTATCCAACCCTGCAACTCTTCCTATCCCCATATATACGAGACATTCGTACATGGGCAATGCTGCGTGCACTACTGTTAGGTGCACATAGTTCTCCCTTTTCAAGCAGAGCCGTGTGAAGCCGGGGCAGGGTCCAGCCACCTCAATTATACAGTGCCCCAGGCTTGGAGGGGGGTTTCCAGGCACTAGGAAATCCCCCCTCGGTTTGCCTATGCTCTACTGCTCTGCATGTCAGCCAGGAAGGCAGCGGTCTGACACTGAGCACCGTCTCCTTCATCACAGCAAGCAGATCCTGGTCGTGTGTTTATCTTGCACTATTCTCAGTGTTCAGTACACCTCACAAAGTAGACCTGAGGGTCGTGGAAGAGCATGTGTTTGAATCCATACAGGGCCCTATTTGTGTGAAGTTTGTATAGTTTCCCCGTGTTAGTGTAAGATTTGCCCACCCTCTTGCCCACGCCACAACAAAGCACCCATTCCTGTGATGTCACACCCACGTTCCAAACGGCTTTGTCTCTGAGTGTGAGAATGGCCCCACCATCGTGCTATCGGGTAGCACGATGGCTCAGTGGTTAACACTTCTGCCTCACAGCACTGGGGTCATGAGTTCAATTCCCGACCATGGCCTTATCTGTGTTTATGTTCTCCCCGTGTTTGTGTGGGTTTCCTCCGGGTGCTCCAGTTTCTTCCCACACTTCAAAAACATACTAGTAGGTTACTTGGCTGCTATCAAAATTGACTCTAGTCTCTCTCTGTCTGTCTGTGTATATTAGGGAATTTAGACTGTAAGCTCCAATGGGGCAGGGACTGATGTGAGTGAGTTCTCTGTACAACGCTGCGGAATCCGTGGCGCTATATAAATAAATGGTGATGATGATGATGTATGGATTAAGTCATTGGAATAATTAGAGATTCTCCAAATTGTTTCAAACATGTTCTAAAGTTTGAAAATTAGTCATAGCTTCGATCATGTTCCATCATCAAGTTTAAATGGCGACCTTGTGTAGTGTTTTTTTTAACGTTTTTCCATGCAAATGGAAAACTGTTATAAATAACAAAGACATGAGCAGAGATTTCAAATTCAACTTGAGTTTGGAGTTTGATAAGGATGGATAAAGTCACAGGAGTGGAGATGAAGTTTGTGAATAGTTGTAGATGAAACATAACAATTAATGTCCCTGGACTTAGTCGAATACATGACAGAAAGGTGACAACGACCAATATTAGCGTATATGCTGACAATAAGATACTACCAACCCCAAAGACCAGCGAGACTGAGCACTGCTGATTTGCATTATTGTGGCAACCAGAACATATAGTAGGACTTTGCTGCACTCTAGTGGTGAAATAGTAAAATTCACTATGAGATTATGGATCAGCAAACTTTTTTTACTGCTAGGACTAGATTCCCATAAGTGACAACACCAAATCCTTATACCCACTGGCATTAGTTACATGCATTGTTCTAGCAGTTGTAGTGCTAATAAAACACATCTAAGTGGCTATGACACTAGAAAACAGTAGCCATTTACTAGTGTAGCTGCAGCTTTCCCTGTTTTGGTTTCCTGTTCTATCCATATGTATTTACAATGGGTAAATGCGTGGAGGCTTACAGTGAGCTCCTAGTAGCACCCGACATTATCTGCCGATGGTACCGTGATGCTCTGAGTCCGCTTTTGTGAGTGCAAGTCTATTCTGATACTCTATTTTTAGTAATAAGGATGCCCGATCAGTCTAATCAAAATTTTGTTTAATGGCAAAAAGATCTTCACAGTCATACCCTTTTTCAACTTACCCATCCATCAAAAAATTTACATTACATATTAGATCAGAAAAAAAATCCCCAAAAATTAACTATCTGTCTCTAATCTCTCAAATAGCGATATGTTTCAAATACAAGTCAATCGGTGGTGATTTTCATCAATTTTGAGTGATTTACACTATAAATTTTGGAACTTTTACCATCCATTTCAATGACCTATCCATTTCAATGGAGTTTTGGGAATCTCCATTGAAATGAATGGGCCCACTGAAATAAATGGAGTTCCAAATCATTGTTGTTTTTTTCCCAAAGTCAATAGAGATTCAGTTTAGTGTTTTATCTATTGACGGGAAAGCAGAAAGTCCCTGGAACTCCTCTCACTGCCAGCCAATCACAAGCTGCCAGTAAGGAAAACCTCTTGTAATTGGCTATTGTCAGAGCGGACTCAGTGCTTTGATCATTTAGAGCTGGGCAGAAACAGTGTTCAGATTTGTTCTTGATTGTTTCTCCCCACAATTAGAGCATAGAAGATCATGATCAAGATTTTTTTTTATTTCACATTGGGCTACAGTGTATCAAGACTAAAGAAAGAAGAAATCGATTTTATTTTCCATTTGACTGCAGCAGATCAATAAAAAAAAGAATGAGGATTATTGTGTCCGATATTTTTCTTTCACGGAGGCTTGCGAACCTAGTGACTTCTATAGTGAATCCCTTTATTACAGGGGTCAGGGAACTTTTTTTACCTATTACCCCCAAATATATTTAGATACGTCAACGTTACCCCCTTGATTTGAAAGGAAGGAAATCATATGTTATTAATTATTGGAATTCAAAATTTCTTTGAAAGCTTCAACTTCAAAACTTCAGGTTTTGGAGAAATGATGTTGCTTCATTTTTGATACGAGAGCATCAATATTGGGGCATTTTGATGTCGGAGCAATTTGGATACAGTCTTCAGCGTCCAATTGATTTCTCTGCTTTGTTTTTATGTTCGTTAGAGTGCAAAATCCTTGTTGGCAAAGGTAGGTTGTTGCAAAAGGCAGAAACTTTTTGACTGCCTCCTCATGTGCAATTTTGATGCCTTTGCAGCTGTTGACATCCAAAAATATGACAAAATATGACAGATCTGCTTTGTTTTCATATGCAATATGTGCTTCATTATTGCATCAAAGCTCAAGAAGTGCCTCTGACAACCCTTGAGGCTCTTCTGGTACAACAGTAATTTCACATTTAAAGGGGTCTACAATCCAACTGACAGCATGTGAATGGGCAGCATTACCCCCCAGGAATTTCATTTTTACCCCATTTGGGGTAATTTACCCCTGTTCCCTGACCACTGCTTTATTAGATCTGAGGAATTGAAAATAGCCCTATACATATATTCATAGGTCTACATTCACTGGGGAGCTGGGCACTGGGTAGTTGTATACTGGAGATCAGGACACTAGATTATTATTATTATTATTATTATTATTATTATTATCCTTTATTTGTTAGGCGCCACAAGGTTTTCACAGCGCTGTACACAGTACAAACAGTAGACTAAACAGGGTAAAACAGTACAAACCAATAAACAAAAATACCAATGCTTCAGAAATTCCAGGCTGGCTGATGTAGTAAACTAGGAGCAGAAGAACAGGTGAGGAGACATGAGGGAAGAGGGCCCTGCTCACGTGAGCTTACATCCTAAGAGAGGGAAAACAGACCAGCACAGGGGGGGCCAGATAAGGGGAGAGCGAGTGGAGTTTGTGAAGGGGTTATGTGGATGATTGGTAGGCTTTAAGGAAGAGGTGGGTTTTCAGCGCACGTTTGAAGGAGCACAGAGTAGGAGAGAGGCGGATGGAACGAGGGAGGTCATCCCAGTGAAGGCGGGCAGCACGGGAAAAGTCTTGGATTCTGGAGTGGGAAGAGGTGATAAGAGTGGAGGAGAGGCGTCGGTCATTGGCTGAGCGCAGGGAGCGGGCAGGAGTGTGAATGGAGAGGAGGTTAGAGATGTAGGGGGCAGTAGAGTTGGATAGAGCCTTGTAAGTGGTGGTGAGGAGTTTGAAAAGGATTCTGTAGGGGAAGGGAAGCCAGTGTAAGGCGAGGCAGAGAGGGGAGGCAGAGGAGGAGCGGTGTGAGAGGAAGATGAGTCTTGCGGCCGCGTTGAGTACAGAGCGGAGGGGGGAGAGATGGGAGTGCGGGAGGCTGGTGAGGAGGTTGCAGTAATCCAGGTGGGAGATAATGAGAGCATGGATGATAGTCTTGGTAGCATCCCGAGAGAGAAAGTGACGGATGCGGGTGATGTTGTGAAATTGGAAGCGACAGGCTTGGGCAAGGGAGTGAATATGGGGGGCAAAAGAGAGAGAGGAGTCGAGAGTGACACCCAGGCAGCGGAGTTGGGTGACAGAGAAGATGGTGTTGTTGTTGACGACAGTGGAGAGGTCATGGTTAGATGGGAGTCTGGACGGAGGAAAGACAATGAGTTCCGTCTTAGAGATGTTGATTTTGAGAAAACGCGCAGTCATCCAGGAGGAGATGGTGAAGAGGCAGTTAGATACACAAGAGAGGAGGGTGGAAGAAAGATCAGGGGAGGAGATGTAGAGTTGAACGTCGTCAGCATAAAGGTGATACTGAAGACCGAAGGAGGAGATGAGAGCACCAAGGGAGTAAGTATAGAGCAAAAATAGTAGAGGGCCAAGAACAGAGCCCTGCGGGACTCCTACAGGCAGAGGGTGGGGGGAGGAGGAGGAGCCGGACATGGATACAGAGAAGGAGCGGTTAGCGAGGTATGAGGTGAACCAGGCGTGGACAGATCCATCTCACCTTCTCTTCCTGTATGTTGGAACGCAAGCCTGCGTTCCAAACGCCGCACTTCCGGAAAGAGACATGACCTAAGCGTTCCAACATACAGGAAGAGAAGGTGAGCTCACTGAAATCCAGCTACAGTCGGCGGTGCACCGTCTCCGGAAGGAGAGAGCCCCCGTTCATAGCTTTGGAGGGCTTTACGGACTCTGACACTGTTATTGAACCTCCTATAAGATCTTTACAGAGGTAATCTTCATCTTTTATATTTATCGCTGGAACTGTGTTTTTCAGTAGTATACATGACTGCTGTTTTTTTCTGACCATTCTGTCAGAGGCTAGAACGTTATTTTCCCTCCTCGTTGTACATACTTTGGATTTGTTTATATGGTTATTTTGCATTTTCTTTTTTTCATCCATTTTGACCTTATACATATTTTTATTTTTATTTTTATTTATTTTTTCATTTTTCAACCTTTTATTTTTTTATTTTTTTTATTTTAATTTACCTTTTTTTATTTTATAGCTTCATCCCAACATTATCGTTGAGTTATAGGATATTCAATAAACCCTTCTGGTTATTTTTAAAGTGCCTCCTGTTGTTATTATATCTATTAGCATTCATCCTTGCCATATAGCCCTACTGTATTTCCGTTAATATACATGTTTATTCATAGCGCCGTGGGTCAATATTATGTTCACATTGACCTATATTGGGGAGTTTGGAATTCGTCCCACACAGACCCACTCTGGCAGCTTTACACATCTTTAGAGCAGCGCTGTTATCCCTACACTTTTTCTGTACTTAGTGGGAGAAAGAGAGCAAAGGAGGTGGGAGGGGATGGGATCGAGAGGACAGGTGGAGGGAGGAGAGGAAAGAATAAGGGAGTGAACTTCTTCCCCTGTTGTGGGGCAGAAGGAGCTCCAGAGTTGGTTGCTGGAGGGAGGCGAGGCGATGAGGGTGGCGGGAGAAGTGGAGGAGGAGGTGTTCAGTCTGATGGCCTCAATTTTGGACGAGAAAAAGGTAGCAAAGTCAGTAGCGGAGAGGGAGGGCGGGAGAGGAGGGGGAAGGGGAGAGAGGAGGGAGTTGAAGGTGGCAAAGAGGCGTCGAGGGTTGGAGGACTGAGAAGAAATGAGGGACTTAAAGAAGGATTGTTTAGCGAGGGAGAGGGCAGAGTAGAAAGAGTAGAGAATGAATTTAAAGTGAAGGAAGTCAGCTAGGGAATGAGATTTCCTCCAGAGGCGTTCAGCAGTGCGAGAGCACCTTTGGAGGAAGCGGGTGAGTTTGGAGTGCCAGGGTTGGGGAATAAGGCGGCGGCGGTGGATGGCGGAGGCCGGGGCAACAACATCAAGGGCAGTAGTGAGGGAGAGGTTGTAGAGAGAGGCCACCTGGTCAGGACAGGCCATGGATGGAAGAGGTGATAGGAGCGTTTCAAGAGAGGAGGAGAAAGAGGAAGGGTCAATAGCATCAAGGTTACGCCTAGTGAGGGTGGCTTTGGGCGAGGCGGGAGTAGGGGGGAGGACAGAGTGAAGGAGAGGAGATGGTGGTCCGAGAGTGGGAAGGGAGAGTTGGAGAAGTCAGAGAGATCACAGAGAAGAGAGAAGACAAGGTCGAAGGAGTGACCAAGACAGTGGGTGGGGGAGGAGGTCCACTGAGTGAGGCCTAGAGAGAAGGAAAGGGCAAGCAGTTTGATGGTATAGACATATACTGGAGAGCTGGGCACTGGGTAGTTGTATACTGGGGAGCAGGGTACTAGATAGACATATACTGGGGAGCTGGGCACTGGGTAGATATATTCTTTGGAGCAGAGCACTAGATAGATATATACTGGGCTACTGGGCACTGGGAAGTTATATTCTGGAGATCAAGGCACCATATAGATATATACTAAGGAGCTGGGCACTGGATAGTTGTATTCTGGAGAGCAGGGCACTGGGTAGTTGTATACGGGGAGCAGGGCACTAGATAGACATATACAGGGCAGCTGGGCACTGGGTAGTTGTATACGGGGAGCAGGGCACTAGATAGACATATACAGGGCAGCTGGGCACTGGGTAGTTGTATACTGGGGAGCAGGGCACTAGATAGACATATACTGGGTAGACATATACTGGGTAGTTGGGCACTGGGTAGATATATTCTTTGGAGCAGAGCACTAGATAGATATATACTGGGCTACTGGTTAGCTGAATACTGGGGAGCAGGGCACTAGATAGATATATACTGGGCTACTGGGCACTGGGTAGCTGTATACTGGGGAGCAGGACACTAGATAGATATATACTGGGGAACTGGGCACTGGGTAGTTATATTCTGGGCTGGTATCTGGGGAGCACAGCATTGTGGAGCTGGGTACAGATAAGCTGTGTACTGGCACTAGAGGGTGTCTATCAGACAATTGGGCTATATAATATGGACGGTATTAGTGCTATGTGAAAGAGACATGACCTAAGCGTTCCACTGGTAGATCTGGTGCAGAGTCCTCTTTAGAAAGCAGAGTATCAGTTTTAGAAAGAGCCAGCAGGTGGCAGTGCTGAGACATCCAGGGTTCTATTCATTTATATGTCTATTACTGCCTCAGTTTTCAGGTCAGTCACATTATGAAGAGAAGAGGATGTACCAGCAGTCAGATAACAAGTCCCAGACGTGGGGCATAGTTACAACAAATTATAGTAATGAATGAACAGTGACCTCTGGGCCGTCTAGTTCTGTAGCTGGCAGCAGCCCTTATCATGAGACTTACAAATGGACAGACACAGAGGAAGTTATCACTGGTTTGTCTATATCTATTCTCTTCATCTCAGTGTAGAACGTTCATTAGTGCCCGGTCCCCATCACTCCAGGATGTTACAGGACAGCTTTACCCCGGATACTGAGGGGTTATCTTACCAAGCAGCGGGCAGCCCTGCAATGAGTAGAGGGGGGAACCCAACCCCCTCCCCAAATAAATACGTTGAAAGTGTCTTGTTATGTATTGCTCCTTTCTATGGTCTTCCCAGGCCCAACCTATGCCCCTCAGCAGCAGTGGGAGATGGGGTATTCTATATGCTGCATTCAGTCCTGCCCGCTGCCTACTGATGACAGAGGGGTAAGACTGACGGCCAGCAGAGGGGGCAGAAGGGACCCTCAACCTAGCTCTGTCCCAACCCCTAATGAACACCAGAGGGTATCTACAGACTAGTGCTGGGGTCAACACCTCAACTCCACCCACCACTGCCTGCAGGTGATCCGGGTAGGATCCTCATACCTGCCTGGGACCTGCCGGTGTTTTGGACATAAGAGCCCCCGTCAACCTCTCGGAACCACTGACAATTGATACTTTTTTTTATCCATTGTTGAGATTCCCATAATATTTTCTTTTTAGATTAAATTCTTTGCTATTAGTTTGGCTGTATATCTTATTTGTATGTCAGTTGCTCAGGATATGTCATTACCCACATGCCCACAATGTTAAATATTATATTGAGTTTGATATAGGAGCATTTATTATTCATTGAAGCATATTTGTTTATTTCATGAGTTACGCTGTTTTTACTCTAAAATTCAATGACTGTTTAGCTAGGTTGCTAATTGGAAAAATAGTTGGAGGTGAATCAGTAAAACAGCTCAGTTTAGTGACTGGATCTTTCCAACAAAAAGCAGTGTTTCTGTAGAAGATTTGTTCTTTAATCTTTATAATTACTGCGCACATTCAGCTAATCCTTGGGTGGGCACCCTTCCCCTGCCAAGCTGCTGTCTATTCTAGACTCATAGTGGCCCTCTGGGTTGTCCTTGGTAGGTGGAGGTCTGGTGTGTGGATAACTCTCAAGTATTGACTGAAGGTCATCATCATCATCATCTCTTTATTTATATAGCGCCACTTATTCCATAGCGCTGTACAGACAACTCATTCACTTCAGTCCCTGCCCCATTGGAGCTTACAGTCTAGATTTCCTAACACACACACACAGACACACAAACCAAGAGAGACTAAGGGCAATTTAATAGCAGCCAATTAACCTACCAGTATGTATTTGGAGTGTGGGAGGAAACCGGAGCACCCGGATGAAACCCACGCAGACACGGGGAGAACATATAAACTCCACACAGATAAGTTCATGGTTGGGAATTGAACTCATGACCTCAGTGCTGTGAGGCAGAAGTGTTGACCACTAAGCCGCCGTGTTATCATTGTATCTAATATGAAAAGACAACGGAGTGGCTGTGATAAAGTGAAAACTAAGAATGAGAGTGGAGAAAAACAACAGAGAGTCAGTCCCAGGGCAGTGAGTCCAAGGCAGCCCCTCTTAATGGACACTTGGGAGGTATTTCAGTCTTCACTTTACTTACATGCAGTGTGAACCAGTTAGTGATGGACATGATATAAGGAATGAGAGAGGGAGGTAGTTGGAGGACAGTAGCCACACCTCCCAGTATTCTGACCACGCCCACTGCTCACACACCCTCTGACAGAATGGGGCTGCTCACAATAGTCCCTTGTAGGCCGGACAGTCCCAATTATGGGAGACTGATCCACTGTCCCGATTTGCTGGTATTGTTGGGAGCTATGTCCCATTCACCACCGATGGGCATGGCAGAACTGTGGTCAATGTCTTGTCTGGCCAGGCGCTCTGTTGGCATCTGGAAACAGTTATATGTGGGAACAAGATTGTATGTTTTGTCGGGAAATATGTATATACAAGGCCTAATTAATTTGCAGAGCAATATCTACATACTTTATATGCAGAGCCTGGTCTATTGGCTGAGCAAGAAATATGTGTTTTATAGATGTAAAACTCAGCAGGGAAGGACATTTTCATCATCATCATTTATTTATATAGTGCCACTAATTCCATAGCGCTGTACAGACAACTCACTCACGTCAGTCGCTGCCCCATTGGGGCTTACATACACACAAACCAAGAGAGACTAAGGGCAATTTAATAGTAACCAATTAACCTACCAGTATGTTTTTGGAGTGTGGGAGGAAACCGGAGCACCCGGAGGAAACCCATGCAAACACGGGGAGAACATACAAACTCCACACAGATAAGGCCATGGTCGGGAATCGAACTCATGACCCCAGTGCTCTGAGGCAGAAGTGCTAACCACTAAGCCACCGTGCTGCCCCTATATCAGCTAGACAATCCTCCAGGTTGACATTTGAAGTGCAGTAATACCTCTGCGTGGACTAAGGTCAGCGATGGAACAGAAATAGGTATGCCATTAGCCATAATAACCGCTGCAGCATAGATTAAATGCTTCCTGTGCTTGCAGACAGTTCTTACACATCCTAAATTACCATAGCCAAGTTGACTGTTGCCCTTCGTAACGCACCTCTACCACCGTCACTGAGGCTGTCGAAGAAAATAATCCATTAGTCACGCTTGTATGAAATTTCTATTATTGGCTAGAAAAATATTCTTTTCTGTTACTCATACGTTTTTTGCAGTGAGAAAGACAGGGAAGTATAGATAATCTACTGTAATTACCTGGGATAAGAATAATAATAATACAGTCTTCTGCTATTACTGTCACTAGCATAGTCCTCAGTGTTATCCTGCTCTTTACATGGAAAGAAAATAATTATATTTATTCATTGGTGAACATTGTGTTCTCACTATTCCTAAGTAACCGCATCAAATGCTAATAAAAGATAATAGAGATAATAATTTTTAGCAGATTTGGATACTACTTTATTAGCATTTGTGGCTGGATTTACTGTCACCCACACAAAATTGGGAAGCAACAACTTAGTGTTTAAATGTATTTCTATGATCGCTGTCTATATCATTGTGCATGCAAAAATGTATTAAGATTACTGAGGAAGCATGTTTGTGTGATGGGGAACAGGGTGTGGCATGTTAATTGAGTATCCAGGTAGGGAGATGGTGTCACCTTGACCACCATGTACCTTTGCTGAACCAGTGGCCAAAAAAACCCCACAGGTGGCCATCTTGTATCAGTAAACACTAGTAGTGGTAAACCGAGCCATATGTAGCTATTGTGATGATTTAAATCACAATTTTGGACAACCTGGTGTCCCCTTGTCCAGAGTTCTACCCTGATGCCAATGAATAACATGCATGTGGCGAGAGCGGGGTGCCAGGCAGATTTTTTTAAAATAAAGGATGAGTTTGCTTGGCAACACCTCTCACCAATCACTGCTAAATAGCTTAAGCCAAAAATGTACTACCCTATGTGTGCTTCATATTACAAATATACTGTTCTTAAATGTTGCCAGGTGAGTTGCACAGGTACAAATTTACCCTGTTATTGGTACAGCGTGCCTAGTATATTATTGCAAATGCAGTAAATATATGAAGGTACTAAGGCAGGAATTCACATGTTAAAAAGAACTTGGTCTTAGCCAGGTAGGGGGGATGGTGTTAACTGGACAACTGCATTTCTTTCTCAGCAGAGAATCTTGTCCTATGTGTCTGTGTGTGGGGGTCCTGTGGAAATTTCCAATAATTAAGCATACAGTTCCTTGTTAAATTACAGATTACTGTTCATTGTGTATACTTATTACATAATTATTACAAGCAGGTCTTCCTGGTATATGAAGACATAGGATTCTCCATTTAATATATTCTGTTTTACTTTTTCCTTCTCATGTCATTTTCTGAGACTGAAGTCTGGAAAGCACAAAGGTTTGAGTGCCGGCAAAAGGAGAAGCTCAGTTATGTAACCAATATGCCATAATACATGCAGTGGTAGAATATAGCGGCACAAGACTTTATAGGGCAACATATGGTATCACAGGACAGCTTACAGTGGTGCATGATGGGAGTATATGCATCATTTGCATCTCAGCCCTGTGAAATGATTGCTTGTCCGCATGCAGATGACTTGAATTTATTGGTTTGCCCATGACCATCTGCAACCCTTACAAAATACATTGTGTGGTCTTCCTTGTTAAAGTCACCTGAAGGTAGAAAACCCATTAAAGTAATATTAATGGGGTTACCACTAAGAAGTGGTAACTCCTGTGCCTGTGTGTGTGAGTCGGGCTCATGCACTGTGATTATTTCCTTTGTCTTTCCATGAAACAACTTGTTTTGCTTTCCGAATCACTGCAGATAACATGAGATCAGAAGCACAATGGAGAGAATCACTCTGTCGTCCCTTCCTGAGTGTGCTGTCCGGGGTAACCCTAAAGATATTAGTGGGACAAGAACAGCAGCGTTTATCTGCAAAGGACAAACTCACTATACTGATGTTTAATCACCATTTAAGTTAATATATTATTTATTTAATTAAATCTTATATCTCTTTTACTATGCAAATTCAAAAAATATATAACTAAATTATACTAGAAAGCTGATATAGATTAAAAGATTTAAAATAAAAAACATGGTAAGATATATATTTTAGCAATGCATCTCAATCTGGTGCCAGCTATTTACCATTTTTCTTTGGTTTGTTTCCTCAGACTGCTGAATGATTTATGATCCTGGACTACCATGGTAACCACAGTCACATGGCACATGATGCAGTGAGCAGAGAGGCTTTGGAATGTTCCTTTGAGCTCTGTCATCACTGTCACATCCTCCTTCTTCTCCCCTCTGCCATAACACGAAATGCCACGAGCTATGAACCATTTCTTGCTTGCCAAATAGAGAGCTTTTCTAAAGGAGATAATGGAGATGTGTTTTCAATAGGTACTTGCTTCTTAAAGAAAAAAAAAAAAGATTAAAATGTAACTAATGTAATAGTAAAATAAATCTCAATAGAAGCAGACAGCTCAACACAGCCAATCAGGGCTAGGGAGAGTTCTTAAAAGTTAAAATTTAGTTTTTCTATAGTGTCTTCATATACAGTGGGTACAACTTTGTTTGAAAAAATAATAACATAACAAATACTTGCCGTCTCAGTTCTGTACAAGCATCAATTCCTGATATGACTCAGATCCTGCAAGCTTGAAGGTCATCATTGCTAAAGCTATCATTTTGCTAAGTGCACATTTAGAGAAATTGCTCTAGTAGAATGCGTCCTGCTATATGTTTAACCTCTCTCTAAAACTTCCAGCAGTGACGGCTGACGATTATTTCCCCATAGAATTATCACAAACATTCAGGAACAATGTCGGATAACTTACAGTTTGCATTTCACAGTTGTAAGATGCAGTTTCATTGCTGGAGTAATCAACATGTTCTTCATCATCATCATCATCATCATACTCATCACCGTCAGCAGTAATGGCAGAAGTAGATGTACAACTCGGCTACTGGGCACCGGGTAGTTGTATACTGGGGATAAGGGCATTAAAAAGATATATACTGGGGAGCTGGACACTAGATATACTGGGGATCTGGGCACTGGGTAGTTGTATACTGGGGAGCAGTGCACTAGATAGATATACATCGGGGATCTGGGCACTGGGTGGTTATATACTGGGGATCAGGACACTAGATAGATATATACTGGGGAGCTGGGCACTGGGTAGTTGTACACTGGGAAGCAGGGCATTAGATAGACATATACTGGGCAGCTGGGCACTGGGTAGTTGTATACTGGGCAGCTGGGCACTAGGTAGATATATACTGGGGAGCAGGGCACTAGATAGATATATATTGGGCAGCTGGGCACTGGGTAGTTGTATACTGGGGAGCAGGGCACTAGATAGACATATACTGGGGATCGGGGCACTGGGTAGTTGTATACTGGGCAGCTGAGCACTGGGTAGTTGTATACTGGGGAGCAGGGCACTAGATAGACATATACTGGGCAGCTGGGCACTGGGTAGTTATATTCTGGGCTGGTATCTGGGGAGCACATCATTGTGGCGCTGGGTACAGATAAGCTGTATACTGGCACTAGAGGGTGTCTATCAGACAATTGGGCTATATAATATGGACGGTATTAGTGCTATGTGAAAGAGACATGACCTAAGCGTTCCACTGGTAGATCTGGTGCAGAGTCCTCTTTAGAAAGCAGAGTATCAGTTTTAGAAAGAGCCAGCAGGTGGCAGTGCTGAGACATCCAGGGTTCTATTCATTTATGTGTCTATTACGGCCTCAGTTTTCAGGTCAGTCACATTATGAAGAGAAGAGGATGTACCAGCAGTCAGATAACAAGTCCCAGACGTGGGGCATAGTTACATCAAATTATAGTAATGAATGAACAGTGACCGCTGGGCTGTCTAGTTGTGTAGCTGGCAGCAGCCCTTATCATGAGACTTACAAATGGACAGACACAGAGGAAGTTATCGCTGGTTTGTCTATATCTATTCTCTTCATCTCAGTGTAGAACGTTCATTAGTGCTCAGTCCCCATCACTCCAGTGTGTTACAGGACAGCTTTACCCCTTATGATGGAGGGTAGGACTGACGGCCAGCAGAGGGGGCACAGGGGACCCTCTACCTAGTTCTGTCCCCTAATACAACTCTTTTTTATTTTTGGAACTGCCGTCTGGTTTGTCCGGTCTTGATGCTTCTCCCAACGGAGACAATGATGCGTTTCCATCTGTTGGATCAGACCGGAGGTTTCGATCTTTGTCCTCTGTTGCCCTTGACTGACACTTTGTGCATATACTACTCACCTAATCATCTCCATGTTATCCACTTTATTCTGAAAAGAATCCAAACTGTTGACTTTCGGCTTCCAATGGTGATTGGCCTTTTCCATAATGTACGGTTTTTATTTCTTGAATTGGCAACTTTCTTGAAGCTTGCTTGAAAGGTCGTAGGTGGCTTAGAACTAGCAGCCGTGGCACTGTCTGGTATTTTCTATGAGTACAATATGAGGACGCTTTCAGCTTTGAAATAGCCCTAACTAGGCCACACACAGGCAGATCACTGCCGACGCCACATGTGGGCACAGACAAATTGGACGGAACCAGCTATTCCAGGGTTTCCCAAACCCAGTCCTCAGGGCTCCCAAACAGTGCAGGTTTTCTGGATCGCATGTGACATAATTAGGACCACCTGTGGATCTGTTACAATGTGTCAGTCAGTAATGAATACACCTGTGCTCCAGCAAGGAGATATGGAAAACCTGCACTGTTGGGGAGCCCTGAGGACTGGGTTTGGGAAACCCCTGAGCTATTCTGTTCTCCGTCTACGTGACCAGATGCTAGATTGCCTAATTAGTGGGCTCAGCTGACGGCTGCACACTGATAAATCGCGATCATCATCTGACCGCCTTTTCCATCGGTCCCGTTCAACATTGATTGATTGTGGTCAGGGGATGACGGGCACAGTGCTCACACATACAGCGATGTGTGACTAGTTTGCCCAAAAGCAACTTTGTCTAATTCAGAAGTTGCCCGGCGCACATTTCGAGGTGTAAACTGCATCGGAAATTTGCATCTTTATGGAAACATCTGGTGACACCAGGTTGTTTATGAACTGCAAAATATTTGTGCGTGTAAAACAATTCTATATGTGCAAGTGGGCCTCATTGCCCAGCTGGTGCGCAACAAGGAGTATTTACCAACTGTCCACTATGGAAGCAACCTCATAAAACGCGCTGTGTGACCAATTGTGGGGTTGTCTGTTCGGTTGGAAATGGTCAAAAGAGTAACATGTCCCTACAGAGTCCAGCCTACAGCCACTTTACTATCGCACCCTTATATGAATCATAAGAGTGAGGAAACTCTGGTCCCATTTGGTCATTGGGTTTAACCCTCACGCGTTTTATCGGTATCTCCAATGAATGGCAGAGAGCGTGTTTGCTTTTGTGTATATTAGTACGATTATTGTCTTTGTGTATAGAGAGGACTCTAAAATTAATTTGTTTAATATATCTAAATAGTAATATGTATCTGTGAATACTAACTGGCACCAACCATAATCATCTATTTATATAGCGCCACTAATTCCGCAGCGCTGTACAGAGAACTCACTCACATCAGTCCCTGCCCCATTGGAGCTTACAGTCTAATTCCCTAACACACACAGAGTAGGGTCAATTTGATAGCAGTCAATTAACCTACCAGTATGTTTTTTGGGGTGTGGGAGGAAACCGGAGCACCCGGAGGAAACCCACGCAAACACGGGGAGAACATACAAACTCCACACAGATAAAGCCATGGTTGGGAATTGAACTCATGACTCCAGCGCTGTGAGGCAGAAGTGCTAACCACTGAGCCTCCGTACTGCCCATGTTCTGAGCGCAACCCGCGTTCATTATTACACGCCCGTATTTAGACTTTGCGTGCGCCCAAATTTAGCAAGGCGCAGATCTCAAGATAAGTGTGCTTTTGAAATTAGGGGCAGGTCTGCTGTACTACACAATACAAATACACAGCAGGATGCGCCCAATACCTACGTGGATTATAAATTCGCCAAAGAACGTACAGGAAAAAAAAAACAACTTGCATTATTGTTACCTGATAATAATAAAAGTATTAAGTTAAAACATTAAAAAAAAAAGTGTTTTTTATTATTATTATTTCCCCCCCCATGAAATACATTTATTAGAATTTTGTTAATGTTTACTGAACCTAAAATACATTTTACAGTTGCTAGTGATTACAAACACATGTTAAAGCATGCATACGAGACTGTCATCACTAATACTCAGGACTTAGACTAGCCCTGTAGCTGGAGCAAGAGATATGACAGAATTCAACAAGGAGAGGATGTGAAGATACAACTGGTGATGAATACAGGTCTGGGTGCGTTCTGATGTAATAGACAATACACTGCAGGATACGTCCAGTACCAATGTGGAATATTAAGTCCCAAAAGGAGTCACTGATTAAAAAAACTATTCAATTAATGTCACCTGTTAATAATATATAATACATTTATTTAAATGTTATCAGCTCCCGACATGTTGGGTCTCTAGACAACTGCCTAGTTTGCCCAGCGGTACTGCAGGGACTGCATATAACGCAACAGTTTATACAACTCAAGCCATGCCAGGGAACTTGCATCGTTTTTTACATTTGCATGTAGCAAAAGGCATTAAGTCTAAAACAAGTGATCAAAAAAGCCAGATAATATCATATCATATCCTGTGTTTAGGAGATGGGGAAATAAATTGTAAACCGTAAATTTCAGATAATTGCTAATTGTCTAATTGCATCCTTGATGATGCTCATTATCCGATTAAAGCCTTTCGTTTCTTTGCCTTGGATGTTACAAACTCATCCCATTTATTTACCGGAAGAGATGAAGCCACCAGACACAAGCGGTGAATTATAGAACATGTTACGCGTACGTCAGCAATTCTGTAATGATCCAGAAAAGGTTTAAGGACGCGGATGTCTTTCTCTATCACTCTGCCTTTAGCTGGAGTCCTTATTCATTACACATAAGCCTCCCAGGGATCCAGTACAACGTCCTTTGTGTTTTACAGTAAGCTAACCAGAGTCCCTCGTTTAATATGCTGACTGTATAACTGAGGACGGTTCTGTCTATTCATAAATCTGGTCTAAGTTGCAGAGAAGAGACGACTTTGTCTATGCAAATGTCTCCACTCAACCTGTCACACGGATCAGTCATTTCGCAATCACTGAGAACAGGTGCAGACCACTCAGGGACAATTATGAAACCGGATTAACGGAAAAGGTGGCATTGCCTGAGCTTTCGCTTTGCAAACGGCTTAGTCAGGAATGATGACATCCGAACGATTGCTATAGAAACAACACCTTTGTACCCGTCCTCATAGATTCCCCACATTGTGGGGAGAGACAGGTCGTGTTAGGACATGGGAGGGATAGAGTACAACCAGCATAGATGACTGAACAGACTAAGGGCTAGATTTACTAAACTGCGGGTTTGAAAAAGTGGAGATGTTGCCTATAGCAACCAATCAGGTTCTAGTTATCATTTATTTAGTACATTCTACAAAATGACAGCTAGATTCTGATTGGTTGCTTTAGGCAACATCTCCACTTTTTCAAACCCGCAGTTTAGTAAATATACCCCTAAGGGGTGGATTCAAACCTTCAAAAAAAGCAAAAGTGGAGAAACTAACTTTACGCCAGCGAACGCAATTGCATGTAAACTATGACTTAGGTGTAAATGCCGACTGATAGCGATCACTGCCACGGCATCCACTTTGTATTAAAAACTACACGTATGAGTGTCAATATATAGCACAGAACATGTGTATGCAATGAAGAGACACTATAAAAAAAAGTATTCTATGTACAATATGCATTAAGAACATTAATGGATTTATGTATTTAATGTACAATTAAAAAAACACTTTTTTATTAGTGATTATTTATGGGCCTGATTCATTAAGGAACTTAGGGAAGAATTTGAGTAAGTTTTGTTACTTAAGTTTTCTGAACATAATCATGTTACAAAGCAAGGGGTGCAAATTAGTTTATTGTTTTGCAAATAAGTTTAATACTGGCTGATCTTGTGGGAGGCCGTGACTTGTCCAATCCTGTCATTATGTTAGTGAGGGGAGGGCTGCATGTGACAGGGGCAGTGGCATGAAGTGAGGAGGGGAATGGAGGCAGCAGGAAGCAACAGACTGAGAGTTATGTAGTAGAAGGAGCAGGGTCCCCAGCAGCACAGATTATATCAGGAGATGAGTAATATGTTAGTGAGGACAGAGCTGTATGTGACAGGGGCAGTGACATGATATGAGGAGGGGAATGGAGGCAGCAGGAAGCCACAGACTGAGAGTTATATAGTGGAAGGAGCAGGGTCCCCCAGCAGCACAGAGTATATCAGGAGATGAGTGATGTGTCAGTGAGGACAGGGCTGCATGTGACAGGGGCAGTGACATGATATGAGAAGGGGAATGGAGGCAGCAGGAAGCCACAGACTGAGAGTTATATAGTGGAAGGAGCAGGGTCCCCAGCAGCACAGATTATATCAGGAGATGAGTAATATGTTAGTGAGGACAGAGCTGTATGTGACAGGGGCAGTGACATGATATGAGGAGGGGAATGGAGGCAGCAGGAAGTCACAGACTGAGAGTTATATAGGGGAAGGAGCAGGGTCCCCCAGCAGCACAGAGTATATCAGGAGATAAATGATGTGTTAGTGAGGACAGGGCTGTATGTGACAGGGGCAGTGACATGCTGTGAGGAGGGGAATGGAGGCAGCAGGAAGCCACAGACTGAATGTAGGCGAAGAAATGGCTATATGGAAGCACAATATATTATGAGAGAATAAAATCTCAAGACATAAAAGTTAAATGGATATTTACTACAAACCGCAAGATGACAGGTGACAGCCAAGATAAAGTGGCACATAAGTTTGATTTGATGTTTTGAAGCATCTGGAGGGGCTAATGGAAGTAAATAGAATTTAGGGAAGAGTGGAAGGTCGAATTGTACCACTGAGCATATTGAGCCTGCAGGATAATGGAAAAGTTACTTTTTGCTGTGACAACTGTTGATAGAATATCTAAGAAATTGGCACACCTTAAAACAGGGGCAAGTTCAAAGTAGTTTTCTGTGTAGACAGCAGGTTCTAAAGTCATCACTCTTACTCCCACATGATGTCTGGTAACACAGTAGCAGACAAGAGGTTTGAGCACAGAGCCACAGTGTCACAGATGCAATCACATGGTCAAATCAATTACCAAGAAATGGTGACCTTTGTTTCTTCCTGTTTCCTTTCAGCTTTTTTATTTCTGAGAGTTTACATAGAGCTGCTGCAAATATAAATATACCACAATATGAGCAAGTTGGATGCAGAAGTTTTGTTTCACACCACAATGGTCCCAAACCAGTAGGGCCTAATCTACCTCTCTGGAACGTGTAGGTTCAAAAACCTATAGCAGATATCACTAAGATTGTGAGGGATCTGTTTGTTGGATATCCCTAATGATGTAACCCTAAAGAGAGATTTAAAGACCTTTATGCTTTTACGACCTGTGCCATAAATTGGTATTAGGCACTCATCTGTAAATACATGTCTGGAACTCTCTATCTATTAATACCTCATGGAGAGAAAAGAAGAGTTTAGTACAATCAAAGAGGTTTATTAATTTATTTACAAACACATATTTGTTTTATATGACTAGTAATTAATTTGCATATAACTATCTTGGAGTCTCGGCACCTTACATTCTGCACTCTTGTCTGACAGTAGGATCACCGACCACCATAACTCCTTCAAATCTTAATATTAAATACTCCAACAGTCCCATCAAGTAGGGATGAAATAACTCCTTAGGTTTCCACACCCTTCTTATATATTAACCAATCCTTGTGTTTGATAGACAGTGTGCAGCAAAAGATGTTAAAAATGGGGAGGAGCAGTCTGACACAAAGCATATATATGATTGGCCCAGAGCTATGGCCAATTGAGTGCCTCCTTCCCTCAAATATTCTAATGCTCGATCGCAGTGAACTACAGAGGTCAGGCAATATACAAAGAGTTGTAGAGAAACTGACTAACTTGTCAGTTAGGAGAGATCTGAACAGATAAGGCAACTCTTTTGTTCTTCATAATGATCAATTGGTAAGCTAGCTATTAGGTGAGGTAGCAGAGAGCAGATCACCAGGGATTCACTACAATTAGATGGACCTATGTGTTGGTCTAGGGTGCCAATGGTGAGAGGGTGCACCAAACACTGAATTGAACAGTAATGTGCCCTAGTATATTGATGACCAAATGTTGGGGCATAATTTATATTGTTCTCATTTTCTTATGTTGTGTTTGATTAAAGGTCTTTGAGATGGCCCACCCACATCCATACAATAGGTTTGTCATTTTTTATTTTTTTTTCAGGTCCAGACCAGATAGCCCATTAATGGGACACTGACGTTGGGACTGAGAGGGTCGGCATTTGCTAGAGGGGGCGGCAGATAGAGACTGGACTGAAAGATATTGGGAGAACATTCTACTGTGACATCATTCCAGACCACTCCTCATAGGAGATGCAGCTTGTGGTCTTGGTCTCTTAGTGTTAGTTCCCCCAAATGATCTGTCACAGTGTCTGCCAGTCTGTGCCTTAACATATATACATATACATATATATATTTATTTATTTTAACATTGCCATTGTCACTACTGGCTGGGTGCAGTACTGGGCAGTGCTGACACATGTGCACTCCCCAGTCTGCCCGCAGCCATTTATTAAATTATATCTGCATTGTCATTATTTACATCATATAAATGATAGCTATGCAGATTTGGTTATATAATAGACTGGGGCTGTGTAGCATTTGAAGCAGAGCACACAGGGATAGTTCATGGTTAATTTGTAATAACAGGAGGAGACAGGGAGGGCCAATCATACTTGTCTACTCTCCCCGAATATCAGGGGGACCCCAACATTTCTGAGACTTTACCCTCCCGGATCCCGCTTCTCTTTCTTGTAAAGTGGGCAGGGTCTGCAAATCACCCCCCACCTCACTTGCCGTGGATGGAGGTCCAAATAAATTAGGCCATTATGGTGAAAGATAAAAAATGTTATCATCAAAGTGGTCTGTGTGACGGGGACCTACTTCATTTCATAAAGGACATCTATGACAATTGCTGCACAGCATATTGATGAGCGTAATGGCAAACATTTTCCATTGAACAGAGTCTACCTAGTGAGTGCTCACTGGATCGACCATGGTCTATAGCGCACTTAGGCAACCTGTGGCTCTCCATCTTTTATAGAACTACAAGTCCCAGCAGGCTTCTGGTTCAAATGTAACACCTGCGAGGGAACAGAACAGACGTACACAGATGTTTTACCTCCTAAACGATGGACCACCTACCATTCACTTCGGATCCACCCCAGCCGCTGTCCATCTCAGCACCATCTTCAATGAAGGTCTGACTCCTGGACCATGCAGGGGAATACACTGAGGAGACAGGTCCATACAAAGAACAAACAGTTTGGCAAGTTACCTGCCAGTGACCACCTCACCAATCTTCACTACTTCTCCTCTGGGAGCGGACCAATCCTGCTACTGCTCACCAGTTCTGGGCCACTGGTATCTGCCGAGACACAGCCGCTCAGCAGGCCTCCGCCCGCCACCTGAATCCCGGCTGTTAATTCCGCCTGTCTTGGGGCTCAGGACTTTGGGTGCCCTTCCGGACCGGGTAGAGTGGCATGGTATGCCACTTTACTCCCTAGAACTGAGCTATTCACTGTCAAGGGACCAAGTGTCCCTTCGCTACCAAGGGCCTAGCGCCCTACTCAACCCAGGCCTATGGCCTTCTATAAACTACAAGGGCCTACTGCACTGCTAACAACCCGGGGACCTAATGTCCCTCTAACCACAATGGCCTAATACCCTTCTACCCTATCAGGGACTAGCCCCTCTCAAACTGTCAATGCCCTGTTAACAGCACAGGGTCTAGCACCCTCTAACCCACCGTAGAGGGCCTAGCGCCCACTACACAAAAGGCCTTACACTATTAATACTATTGGGTCTTGTGCCCAGAACTGACTAATGGCCTTGTGCCCTTCTAGGGGGTCTTGAGCCCACTATCTCCTGGATCTTGTGTCCTATCTCACTCTAAGGACCTTGTGCCCAAAGAACACCCCTGGGGCCTTATTGGGCCTAGTGTCCAGATAATTCCTACCTATAGGCTAATGCCCAAATACCCTGCCTTGTGCCCCCCTATCTTGCTAACGGGCCTAGTGCCCAACTTGAGCCCAAGGGCATTGTGCCCGACCTACAGGACTAAAGTACTTATCGGTTCGGTGTCTTCGGGTCTTCCAGACCCTCCAGCCAGCTCTTAGCCCTTACAAGGGCTCCCCGCCATTGATCTCTTTATTCTCTTGATCTCGGCATCTTCCTTCTTCACTCCGGCGAGCGCTTCTTCCAACATCTTCTTTTCTTGACTTGCCGTCCTCTTCTCGTGGCAGGGTAGCTCCAAACCATTACAAGGGGTGTCTGCCACTTCCTCCGCCGTCGCCAGTTCTTCTGGACGTCCCACAAGGTCCTCTTCTCACTGCTCCGCTGTCAAACTGATTCCAAAATGGAGGCGGCCAGCGGCTTATATAGCCGTGGCGCTCTAATGTCACCCAGCGTCAATGCAACGATGCGTGGTGACACGGCGATCCCTGATTGGCTCATCATGTCGCCAGACTTTCAAATGGTCGGGAGGTGAGCCCTGATTGGCTCACCGATGCAGCCAATAGGGGGCAGCCACCACGGAGGATGGAAGGAGCTCACTGGACGCCAGAGTTCCCGGTGAGTCCTTCACACCATAACAACTAAAGAGCTATAGATTGAAGACTGAACTATACAACATTTTTTAATAACAACTTTTGCCATTAATTTGGTATTATTGGCACTTTGCATGTTTGGAAGATGAATACAGCAGATTTTATTTTCTGGGAATTGAGAGACTTGAAGTTTGTGTATCAGTAGATGTATTTGCATAATCAGCAAGAAAACACTGACAGGTCTTCAATCTTATACTGTGATGGATTGGAGCATGCTGGATCCATCACGCTGGATCGGAGCATGCTGGATAGGAGCACGCTGGATCGGGGCACGCTGGATCGGAGCACTCTGGGTCGGAGCACTCTGGATCGGAGCATGCTGGATCCGAGCACTCTCAATCGGGGCATGCTGGATCCGAGCATGCTGGATCGGAGCATGCTGGATCGGAGCTTGCTGGATCGGAGCATGCTGGATCGGAGCATGCTGGATCGGAGCATGCTGGATCGGAGCTTGCTGGATCGGAGCATGCTGGATCGGAGCTTGCTGGATCGGAGCATGCTGGATCGGAGCTTGCTGGATCGGAGCATGCTGGATCGGACCATGGTGGATCGGAGCATGCTGGATCGGAGCTTGCTGGATCCGAGCACGCTGGATCAGGGCACACTGGATCGGAGCATGCTGGATCGGAGAACGCAGTTACTATCTGCTTGTGTAGGAGCATACACTAATTCATAACGTACTGTGGAAAAGGTAACCAGAATAGGACCTTTCCAGCGGGCAAAGGTACTGACATGGTTAATGATCCTGCTGTTACCTGGAGAGAGGAGTTCACACACAGGTGCACAACATGGGTGTGATTGCTGTGGTGTGTCTGTATATAAAAGGATTGTGGGATCTTGTGGGCGGGGCTTCCGCCTCTGACTAGCAGCCTGACAATAGTGAGGGATTGTGGGCCAAGCTAGTGTGTCAGGAAGGCGTGGAATATTTATGTTTGTGATGTGCTGTTTTATGCTGCAAATAAAACAGCTACTGCTTAAGAAGCCTGGAGCAAGGAGTCTTTATTTGGTGATTTCTACAGTACACTGCGTCTCCTTTTAGATTGTAAGCTCCCATGAGCAGGGCCCTCTAATCCTTGTGTCCTCCTCCTGTTATCTTTGCCTTCGGCTCCCCAGGCTTATTTCTGCACCTGAACACTAGGCCCCTGCCCTTGGTGCTATCGTCTCCCCTGCCTTCCCAAATCGGAGGGAAATTTCACGCACATACGCCAGTATTCAACGTTTCCATTTGATCTGCCTATACGTTACTTGCCGTCTGTAGACAGACACAACACACTGCAGGATACACACAATGTATATGTGCAGTATACAGTCACATCAGAACGCATGGGGAAAAATAAATATTAAATATAATAGTACCTGTACTATAATCATTAATAAAAACACATTAAAAAAATATATATCTTTTGTTTTACTTGAAATACACATAAATCAGGAAGTTTTGTGGCGCCTTACAAATCTACGATAATAATAATAATAATAATAAGTGATACGGCTAAAAATCACGCACCTGAGAGATACCCGGAGCTTGAATCGGACAAATATGCGTGAGCTCAACCTAGGCACGACCTTACTGTACACTGCCTACATGCAGGGGTGGGCTGGCAAATTTCAGCCCATGGGGTGCACAGGCGGCCGCATCACATGACACGCGATGACTGCATTACGTGTCATGTGATGCGGCCGACTCTGCACCTTCAGTTTATGTGCTAGCTACTCAGCTCACCTCCTCTCAGTCCCTCTGCCCTCTGTCTCCTCTCGCTTCTCTCCGCTCCCCTCAGTGACTCTCAACCTGTCATCCGTGCCCACCCTCTTGGGCCATAGTTACCTGCCTGTACTCACTTTTCCCCTCCCTCCCTCTCTTTCATGCTGTGCCTGAGCCCCCAGAGTTATAGTGCTTATTGTTACATGTACTGTGCTGTTTCACCTTGTACTGTGCCATTGTTTGTCCTTGTACGGCGCTACGGATACTTTGTGGCGCCCTATAAATAAAAATTAATAATAATAATAATATGTGGACGTCACCGCTTGCATCCCCAAACAGCGGCTATGCCCCCCGGCCCATGCGTCCGACCCTTCCCTCTCCTGATTTGCCCTTTAAGTCGTAGGCTGTCGGAAGTGTCATTTGCAGTTGAAATTGAATAGCAGACACTTCTGTTTACTGGCGTAAACTTCGTTTCTGAGCGCGCAGAGAAATTTCACGCAAAATGCGGCAAACAACAGGACCTATGTTCCATAGATGAATCAGACCCCAAGTGTCAGCAGTGACGTTTTGGAGAAAACAAGCTCGGAAACATCAGCGACACATTTATTCCACCTGTACAACCACCGGTATTTCTCAGTTACTGCCTCTTAGGCACTTATTATGTGTCCCAGCTATTATTCTGATTATCTCTCTTTAATCTCTGACAACTGAATATATTTCTTTACTGATTAGTGAAATGCTTTTATATTTTGTGCATTTATATAATATAATATTGAATATTAACATTCACTATTTTATTCTGGGGGGGGGGGGGGGGCGGTAAATCTCTCTATATCTTATTCTTGAGATGATCAGAGTGCACAAAATAGCACTCTAAGCTACATGTATAAATATACACACATCGTGGTGATGAAGCAATCACTGCAATTTATCACTATTTCTGTGGCAGCTGAGTGGAATCTATCCAGAGCGATAAGAGTTATTGGAGTTACATAATATCAACCACCCTCCCCTTCCCTAACTAAAAAAAATATATATATATTTATTGTAGTTCAGGGCAAAAAGCCCCATTCATTTGAAATGGAGCTTTAAATTATTTATTTTTAGTTATCTATTTATTTACAATTTTTAGCACTTGCACAGTGGCGATATTGTTGTCTTCAGTAACTCTCTACATATATAGGGATAGATTACTAGCGACCTGGGACCTGGCCCTAGCCAAACTATTCATTTCGATAAATCAACCCCTAAGGGGCATATTCAATTGACCGCGTTAGTCTTGAGAGTAACGCGGCCTGCGCACTATTACTGTTAATACGGTACTATCCGTAATATTACCATAGTAACGGCAATAATGCGCCGGCCGAGTGACTCTCGAGATTACCGCGGTCAGTTGATTCTGCCCCTAAGTGTTTTCGGTATCTTCCCTTAGTCCTTATATCTGACTTTTTTTTACAATTAAAGCAGCAGCCAGCTTACTAGTGAAGACTCAACTAAATTACATCACAGCTCCAATAACAAAAAATAAACCATGCAGGGTAATGGCAGTCATAGGAAAATAATCTGTTAAAGGACGTTAAAGGCAAATTAAATTCCAAGCAATATATATACTTACTGGAGTGAGTGCTATAAAATCACTCAAAGCTGCTCATGTAATAGATGCATCTATATGATCTGTGACAGAAGCTGTTTTGAAGAACTAGACCAGGCCTGTCCAACCTGCGGCCCTCCAGATGTTGTGAAACTACAAGTTCCAGCATGCCCTTCCAGCTATCAAAAGGTTGTCTACTGGCAAAGCATGCTGGGGCTTGTAGTTTCACAACATCTGGAGGGCCGCAGGTTGGACAGGCCTGAACTAGACCAAGGGGTGACCAGACTTTTGGACTCAGTAGTTACTGTAAGGGCAGAAAGTCTTTTGCGATCATCATCATCATCATCATCATCTATTTATTTAGCACTGTACAGAGAACTTACTCACATCAGTCCCTGCCCCATTGGAGCTTACAGTCTAAATCCTCTAACATACCCACAGACCGAGAGAGACTAAGGGCAATTTAATAGCAGCCAATTAACCTACTAGTATGTTTTTGGAGTGTGGGAGGAAACCGGAGCACCCGGAGGAAACCCACGCAAACACGGGGAGAACATACAAACTCCTCACAGATAAGACCGTGGTCGGGAATCAAACTCATGACCCCAGCGCTGTGAGGCAGAAGTGCTAACCACTGAGCCCCCGTGCTATCCTAGCGATCTATCAATGGGAACTATAAACATGGCAGTCAGCCTTTTCTAACCACGTCCTTTATCCCAAAAAACCACCAGCTCCAATATTGCATCCGACCAGTGTCTGCTTTACTGACTGTATGAGTTACATGGTCCGATTACATAGAATTAGGTAGTATCCTCATTCACATACCAAGTTGCATAAGAGATGTATATGGATAGTGTCATTAGAAAGAAAGGAACAGCTAACGTAAAGCTAGTATTGTCCCAAAGGCGTATAAGTGCCTAGGTTATGTTTGAGAAGCTGCAATTTGGGCCATGCAAGAGTTAATGCTTTAGCCGGTGTGTAGCTGCCCAGGTCTATCGTACAGCGTTCAGGGGGACGGTTTCGGACAATGGGAGGTTATAAAGCTTAAGCCTAGGTTGTGTTTCTTCCTGTTGTCGCTGTAAATTGCTCATCTCATCCAGTCCGTGTTATGGTTTGTGCTACATTTAACATGAGTTTTCACATGGTCTCAGTGCGACAAAGAAGCGTGCCAATCAGTGTCCGTAGATGACGCATTCGTGTATCGGTGGAGCATGCTTCCTCCACTGATACGCAAATGTATCGGTGGAGGAAGAATACTTCACCAGAGGCTCGTGTTAGTAACACTTCCCCTCTAAGGGTGGTTATGGGGCTCTGTGTGGGCGGGCGGGCCCCAGGAGCCAAACAAGAGAGAGAGGGGCTTCACAGCCTAGACTCGCCATGGGCATTCTGCAAAAGAAAGCTCATTGACCGACGCAGCGAGAGGAGTAGGTAAAGGACAGAATACTTATCCCTCCTCTGTATTTGGAAGAGATTGGGAGAGTTGGGGACCAAGGGGTCAGGTGACTTGCAGGGGCATGACATGCTCGATTCAATGAGGACGACTTGCCTGTGATATGAGTTTGACATGCTTGTTTATATACAGATCCTCCCAATAACCAAACGTGTGTTGTAGCCAGGTCACAATGGCACCTGTTATCAGGTTGTCTTTAATGGGATCTGGTACAGGTAAAGAAATGTGAGGTTGCAGTCATTTGAGCTACTGTGACATCATTGGTCCTGCCCTTCTAGAATGACAACCGGATGCAAAGGGCTCATTTATTTAAGTATAAACCACTTCAGTTATTTCATGTAGATTATTCAGCTCAGTCATACACAGCCATTGACATATATTAATATCAAATAGAGTCTATTATCTCGTGATTTATGTACTGATATTGATGAGAACATATGAGGCAGACAGAGAACAGATCCACATTTTGCACAGCCTCCCACAGATAGAATACTTTCTGGGACAGTAATTCCCTTCATCAGCTGCGTGATACAGAGGACCATTGTCCACGATATGTCTGTGGGAGGCTGCAGAAAATCTTGGTATATTCAGTGTTTGCAAATAGAGCTTCAAATGTTTGTCTTCATGATTCAAATAATGACAAGTTTATTCCATATAGTGATGATTCATTTTCAAATCATGATGTCCCACATTCATGCCTCATGCAGATATCATTTCTAGATAACGTGTGTCATTTAAAATATCAATAGCTAGCCTAGAATTTAGAGTGCAGCCACAGGATGAGGTCAGCTTTTTATACTAGGTGCAGGATAAGGCTCAGCTTTTCATACTAACCATAGGATAGGGCTCAGCTGTTTATACCATATTTGCCAACTTTTCCTCGTTGGCTTCAGGGAGATCCCGGGGGAGGTGGGCATGTGGGGGCGGGGCTTTACGAATCGTATCATTTTGGCCCCGCCTCCTTAACGATTGTCACAATTGTGGCCACTTACAGCAGGTGGCTGGGTTAAGATGACGCAATAATTGCGTCATTAAGCCCCGCCCCCCGCCACTTATCTATTGCGGGGGCAAGAACCGGGAGGTTGCCCTGCTCTCCCAGGAGGTCTCCCAGAAATGCGGGAGTCTCCCGGACATTCCAGGATAGTAGGCAACTATGCGTTAAAGAAAAGCAGCTAGTGAATCTCTAGAGACTGAAGTGTCTTTTACATTTCTGTCTCCATTACTGAAGTCATGTTGTCTTACCTGTCAGTCTTTGATTAAATCTTGGTCTCCATGATAATGGCCACCTCCATAGGCATCACTACATGGACATAGGACACAATTTCTGAACTGTGTCATCATGCCACAGATGGCGAAGCCAACCACGTCTTGTACTGGCTCAGCATCAGGGAGAATGCCAGACTCTTCAGGGGGTGAGGGAGATCACCCCTAGTTCAGGGAGTCTCCCTGACATTCAGGGAGAGTTGGCAAGTATGAGTTATACTAGCCATAGAATAAGGATCAGCTTTGTATACTAGACACAGGATTATGATCTGCTTTTTATACTTACCACAGAAAAAGGATCAGATGTTCATACTAGCCACAGCATATGACTTTTTATCCTAGCCACAGGATAAGGCTAAGCTGTTTATAATATCTACAGGATATAGCTCAGCTTTATATACTAGCTGTCAGGAGCCGCGGCGGCCTCAGGCACTTCCTGCTTCAGTGAATGTCCCGGCCGTCTCCATGACGACCGGGGCGGCACTTCCGGTTTGCCAAGGCAACGGCCGGACGCCGAGAGTAGCAAGCGGTGCGCCCCGGCAAGTGAGGCAGCCGGGCGCATGCGCTAGGATAGCCTGCGGGCTAATTATTGTCTGCAAGCCTACCTGTGATGCATTTCAGGGCTAAGCCCTGATTGGCCAAAGTTTGTATATAAGGGCTTAGCCTCCCTGCCGGGTATAGCGTTCAGTTGCATGTCAGCTAGCCTGCTCCTGTATCCTGTTGGTGACAACCTGTGGATTGACTTCTTGTGTATGACCCCCTTGCCTGGATTTGGACCCTGCCTGTGTTTCTTGTAACCCCGACCTCTGGCGTGTTTACCGACCTACCTGTTTGCTCGTGACCCTTGACCCCGGCTGGTTTACCGGATCTGCTGTCTGCTGCCGGCCCTTGACCCTTGCCTGGACTTCACTCCGCTTTCCTGGGTTCTCCCTTGTCGGTACGCACTTCACGACCCTCTGCTAGTCTGCTGCCAAGTCTGTCCCCACCACTAGGGGCTCCGGTGAACACCTAACTGGCAGAGCAGACTCCGGGTTGTGCTGTAGCGGCTAGAGGGGTTTCTAACACTAGCCACAGTATTTGTCTCAGCTTCTTATAATAGCCCAAAAAAATTATTAGGTTTTTATATTAGCTATAGAATTAGGGTCAGCCTTTTATACTAGCCATAGAATAAGGATGAGTTTTGTATATTAGCCATAGAATAAGGATTAGATTGTTATACTAGTCACAGGATAAGGATCAGCTGTTTATACTAGCTACAGGATGGGGATTCATTTTTTATATAAGCCACCAAAGTGGGCTCTCCATTGTATCCAAGCCAAGGGATAAACCAGGATAAGTGGTTTGAAGAGCACAGAGGGATATTTAATAATATAAAGGGACCTCAAGTAATGCCACTGGTCTGTTGGTCTTCTCTGTATATTCCAACCCCTGAACCATGTGCAGCTATTGGAGAACCTTGTGACTTGTAGCTGTGAGCGATCCTCCATTGTGGTTGATCCCCAGGAATCTTCATGGTACCAGCGCTGTACTCCTCTCTCCTCGCCACACTAAGGGGAAGTTCACTAAGGAGGTGCACAGACACCTGTGATACTTATAGTGTCTACAACAGACTGATAGAGAACAGCTCCATCAACTACTTTTACAGTGAGCAGGTCTTTGTGAGGTAAGCGGGGGCATTATGACATCAGAAGTCATGTGACATGCTGAGCCATTATCTGGCTGGATACATCAGGCCAGTCACTGGAGGGTTAATCAGGCCTCTCTGGAGACAGAACAACTACACTTGTGTCATAACATTGTCCATACTTACTTTACCTCATGATAGGACGCCGCCATTAGACTTTCTGCCAATGTAACCCAGATAATTTAGACCCTAAATTTGCTTTTAGATCAGTTCTCTGATTTCCTGGAATAACAAGAGATGTATTGTTCTCTTTTAATGAGCGGAGGGGTGCAAATACCACAGTAAATGACACCGATGTCTGCACAATGTTTAGTTTGCTCACACTTTATTGCATCGAGCAGATTTAGACAAGACGCTCGTCTAAAAGAGCCCTATGCTTTATATCGAATGCAATTCTCATTTGTATTGTCATTTGCTGGGCTTTGTAAGTTAATAGTGATTGAAGAAGAGTATTTAAAATGCAAAATTTTAATTCTATCCAGGTTCAGCAAAACACATCATGATGGGGATTGTCGCGCTCCCATGTCTATATATATATATATATATATATATATATATATATATATATCGTATGTAACAGGTCACATTCTCCTCTGCATGATAGAGACTATGCGCTGGCGGTTTTATACTTAGCTGTATCACAGCTAGAGATGGGCGGTCTCGGTTTCCAAAAACTGAGGCCACCCGAACTTATAGAAGTGGAAATTTATAAGAGGCAATGTGGAAAATGTAATGGTAATTTAAGTGAATGGAATTTGAAAGTGTTGCAATGAAGGCAGTAGGAGAAGCGTCTGTATGGCGTACCACCGTACCACCGTATACACCACCACTTCCACCTCTGGTTATATGTCATAATCAATTTCTAATACACCAATTGCAATATTTTGAAATATCTTTTATTGTTATCTTTTTTTTTTATAAAGCGCCAACATATTAGGCAGCTTTGAACTTTGAGGTCAGTATATCTATCGGACACTGACTGGGGTTGAAGCAGACATTATGGTGCCTAGGTGGCCACATCCCAATTTTGCTATGGGGCTCAGACATTTCTAGTAATGCCACCCTGTGTGACGTATTTAGATTATACGACTCCCTCAAAATGTCTGGTAGACACACGAAATAATGGATGATCTCCCGGACTCTAGAGTCTAGCAATCTCACTAAAACTGGGCCTAGCCAAAGCAGAGGAAACCCCGGGCAGATGACTTAGTGATAACTACTGTACATCTGCTATGCCGGAGAGCTGTGGCCATTTTCTTGTAGCACACGTCCTGTTTTTTATTTACCTGGAGAGGGTGGACTACAAGAAAATGTTCGCTGCACTCACCTCCGAGACATTAATTAGTCTCTTTTCCCCAGTATGAGACAGAGAGGGCGGGAGAGAGAAATGGAGAGAGGGATGAGAGATAGAAAGAGTGGAGGTGGAGGGAGATAAATCAGGTGAGAGAAAAAAGTTGGGATAGTAATAGGGCCTTTGGGTGATGGAGGAGAGAAAAAGTGGGGAAAAAGTGGTGAAAAGGGTTGGGGATAATAATGAGGCTAATAATGTAATAGTAAAACACACATTTTCAGCGCAATAATCTTGCGTTTCGGCCTCGCAGTGTCACACTCCTTGTACAGTAGATGTAAACAAGTGGAATAATAGGGTAATTGTTTCAGAACACGCAAGGCGTTTGTGATAGTACAAACAAGCAGTGTCACAGCCCTAATCTGCAGCATTCCGGAATCCTGGGTTAATTCTGACAATCTCAGCTAAGAAGGGGTTTTACCGCCTACAAGAAAACAGTTGTTCAGTTATAAGTATACGTGATTAACCGCTGCAAGCTCACAGCCAGTCACACAGTCTTTGGGACTGGAAAATATTGTTGATCTGGGCGGAAAAAAAGAGAACACAAAGAATGTTAATTGAGTGGAGTAGAAAATATTTACTAGAATCAACTACAAGAGGCAGGACAGGTGTCAAGTGCTAAATATATGTATATATATATATATATATATATATATATATATAATTTAATTACAAGTGTATGGACTACATAGAATACATTGGGTCTGTTACCTCAACCCCTCTCCCCACAACAAACATCCTGAGGGGCCATAACAGAACAGACAGTTTCAGTGGTAGAAGTACTGCCACGATTCTTATATAGGCTTCCTCATACTAAGTCGTGAATCTTAGTATTGTGCTAAACTGAAAAAAAAAACCCTATTGCCCTTTGTTAAGTCGTCTCTACTGCTGCTCACAGAATTTCTTAGAGAAAGGTGATTTAGATTGAATTAACTCGTAGCCCACACAAGGAAGTTGCCCTAATTCTCACCCCCATAAATATCCATAAATAAAACGCTCAAAAATGTCTGGACCCTGGTTTTCTGTTTTACACGTAATGTGCTGGAAACTAATTGACTCCTTCATCCTGTCTTCTGGGTTTCTGTTTCCTTTACTGAAGTTATATCCTTGACATGTAGATTTAAGTGTACTATGGTTCAACAGTGTATTTCTGAAAGTTTAGATGTTTCACAAGACACATTGTGCTGAGCGGGCAGCCACAGTGCACAGAAGCATTAATTGAGGAGTTTGCGGCTTGTAACATAGTAACATAGTTGATGAGGTCGAAAAAAGACACCAGTCCATCAAGTTCAACCTATTTTGGATCTCCTCCGATCCTGCACTTATATTTCAAATTGATCCAGATTAAGCAACCGCCAATCTGTTTCAATTGTGAAAATCCCCCCAGACCCAATATTGCAGTCCTATTTTTACCCTTTATCCACTACTATCCTTCATTTTAATTAACGGTCGTATCCCTGGATACACTTTTACGCTAAAAATTTGTCGAACCCTTTATTAAACATATCTATTGAATCTGCCATCACAACCTTCCCTGGCAATGAATTCCATATTTTGACTGCCCTTACAGTAAAGAACCCCTTCCTTTGCTGATTTGTCCTCCCGCTCAACTTGACATTTAAAGATGCCAATTTGTAGTTAATTGCCAGTTCTGGGTTACAGATTTGCTTAGGACCCAGGAAAACGGTTGCATGTAGCAGACCCCCAGGACTTAGGAAAGCAGTTTTAAGGGATAGGTATTGCAATTTATAATAAGATATATTTTCTAATTTTTGTTGTTAAAAGCATGCTTTAAAATTATTAATTGTGAGCTGTGCATTCAATCAGTTGTATCAATATAGTGGTCTGTGTTCTGACATGCTTATCCCTTCCCTGTTTTCTGCAAGAGAACTTGGCAGACAGTCAACAAGACTGATAGGTTTTTACATTGTTGCAACAAAATTACAGCAATCTGTAAATTATATAACATGCAGATATGTTTATAAACTATGAATTTAGTTTTAAACTATAATGCCATAATTCTCAACTAGACTAGGGCTGGAAATCCCACAAGTTTTCTGGGGTAACAGGAAACAAAGTTAAATTATGTTCAATTTGTGCAATGGAAATTATATGTTAGCGATATCTAAACAGTAAATTACACAAATTAGTGGCATATCCCTTTGGTTTTCAAACTGACATATTTTTTTAGTTGTGATAACTGTTTAATTCATTACAATATTTATTCAACATTGATGTGAAAATTGTGTCCAAATCTACATAAGGCTCAGAGGGTTTCTGAGTTTTCCACTGGCGATTACAGGCAAATTCCTATTTTGAAAAATCAGTAAGTTTTAGTAGCCAATGTAAAGTTATTAATTAGGCAACTTAATTTTTTTAGCTGAAAGGACAAATGAGGTCTCACTGTCCATGTGCCTGCCCACGGAGCAGATCGACCACTTTCGTCGGGATTCAGAGCAGCCACACTCCAGCGACAATTACGCCACTGTGATAAATGCAGAATAAATTGTCCAGTGCAAACCTGACATTCCACTCTACTAAAAAGTAAATTATTACCACCCCTCTCATAACAGGCAGGTCCAATGTCTTTAGGATAGCATCTGATAAAAGTAAGAAAGAGGAGGATGCAGTTATTTGAGCTGCTGTGACATCACTGCCCCTGGCCCAGTCTATAAATCCAGCAATCCATATAGTGATTCTCTGCAAAGCAAATCAGCCAAACTGTCACTTCCCCCTTAACTTGGCAACGTGCTGCAGGGGAGAGGAAAAGAACATCTTGCACGGATTTAATGAATTATAAACACTCCTCTTATTTCATGTATATAATTCAGCTCAGTAATACACAGCCATTGACATACATTAATGTCAGTGGCTTCGCTTGCGTTTTAACATATTTTCCAAGCAAAAGCACTATACTTTATTGTAAACAGCATGAAATTCTACGCAAGAATAGTTATTCAATCTGTCACGCTGGAGGAATCTTACCTGCGTCGGTGTAACAAAACAACTATTTAAAGCACTTTGCTGTATTTTATATATTCAGTGCAATCAGCAGAGGTTATAAAAGTTAAAGAAAAATAATGGAACAAAATAAATGCAGGTTTAATGTACTTTATTTTTCAGAGGAAAATAAGGAAGTTTTATGGTGACACTCTGGGGAGGTACCAGGTTTATTTACCTACTTTATTACAGAAATGTGTATCAGACAATCTACCATCATATTTCAGAGCTATTCATCATCATCATCATCATCATTTATTTAAATAGCGCCACTAATTCCGCAGCGCTGTACAGAGAACTCACATCAGTGCCTGCCCCATTGGGGCTTACAGTCTAAATTCCCTAACCCACACACACACACAGACTAGGATTAATTTGTTAGCAGCCAATAACCTACCAGTATGTTTTTGGAATGTGAGTGGAAACTGGAGCACCCGGAAGAAACCCACGCAAACACGGGGAGAACATACAAACTCCTCACAGATAAGGCGGCCATGGTTGGGAATTGAACTCATGACCTCAGTACTGTAAAGCAGGAGTGCTAACCACTGAGCTACCGTGCTGCCCTAATGAGGTCATTTATAAAACGCTCATCAAAGTACTCAATAGGGACCTCCACAAACTGGACGAGCACATAGGTGTGCGAAAGATGGAAAAAGCTGAAAGGTTGCACTGTGCATTAGTGTGAATCACGCACAACCGCATATCACTTTAGCGACTCTCTTCATTAACGTCTTTGTACTAAACTGCTGCTCGTTTTAGCCTCATTCGAATTAATCACAAGAGTGAGGGAACATAAGGGCAGATTTGATACTGCAGCTGTCCATCAAGCCTATTTAAAGCACATTTGGGTGTGGCTCACAAGCCAGCCCTTGCTAGATGTAAACCCCTATACCTGGGAGGTGAGTGCATCTGATTTTAACTGCATTTTAATGGTGTTTAAAGCATATAGGTCAGTGTAGGACCTGCATATAATGAGGTGTCCTTGATGATGAGATGCAGGCTTAAATGTTTTGATCAAAATATGAACTAATACCTCATGTTTTCATTATGCTAGATACACACAGATATGCAGCATTAAGGATAAGCGCTTAAACTGTCTTTTTGCTTCAGATTTGATACTGTGTCACTTTTGTGTGTGAATCTTATATTGCATTACTCGGAGAGAGCCTGGAATGTACAACAGGAGAGAGCAAAATGTGTCCCACTAAAGGACAAGATCTGAGCTCAGAGCTAAAGCAAAATTCAAGTCCTTGTGCTGATGGATAATGACTATGCGCCCCTCAGCACAACATGGAACACACCCAAAAATACACCACTTTTTCTCATTTCAATAATGTCACCCTGCAAAATTAAATCCCTTTTCTGCATTTCTTTACAAAATTAGGCACATCGGTCCACCTGTTCCATGCTCAGCATGGAATGTGCTTGCTCTGCTCCAGTCTTTTTCTTGGCCAGTGTGAATGCCGCCATCTTGTTCCATAAACCAATGCGATGGGGTAGATATCTCGGTGTACAGACAAAGGCAGCATTTGAAGGCTACCTATACAGGTATATAGAAGTATGAACTTCAAAGAAAATATCTTCATAGTTCATATTTTGGGAAATCTGTGTGCCACTCCATGTTGAGGAGCAAAAATCACACCAGGGTTGTGAATGACTGACACTGGCGGTATCAGGGAATAGCTATAATCAGATGTCTTTGGGAAAGGTATGTCACATTGTCATAATTCCATAATGTTTGGTATTTAAATGTGTGGCAGATTATGACCAGTTTATTGAAGGGGGAGTTATGTCTCTGGGATATATCTCTGAAGAGTTAACAAAGTTCAGAACTTTTGGAATATTTGTAAGCAAACTATAGTGACACCCAGGGGACATCCCTGCCCCTCTATTAGCAGTAACACTGCCCCTGTGAAGACCGTCCCATTTCATTTTGCTTAAAAAACTCTGTTTTGGGAAAGGTCAAGTTGTCAGTCTTTTGGGAAAATCAATCCACATTGATAAGCTGTCCATCTTCCACACCAATTTCCCATGGCACAGATTATACAACTCATGTAAATTATACTCTGAATTTGATCCCTTTTATTTTAAACTGTTTTGAATTGTGTATATTATGTCAATTGTTTATTAATTGTTTTTTCATATCTGTACCTTTGTTTATTAAATCTATAAATTTAGTAAGGGGCGTCCTTGATATTCTAACAAATCCATCAACCTGCTAAGAAGAATATAGCTCGACCAAGTTAAGTTGATTTCTGGTGTGGGCTTTGCTGACCTGTGGGTAGCCAGAAGCCTTGTGTGCCGGTGTGGGACAGTATAATGGGGTCCTATTGCCCGTATTCAATAGGTGGTGGCAAACCAGAAATGCGTGGGGGGTAGGGTGAGAGCGATTCAGCAGGTCTATAACCTGTGTGATAGGTAGTGAGGCTGTGGGCTGGAATCGTGTGTAACCTCATACTGCAAACACCCAAAGTCACAGAAGCTGTGAGCGTGTTCGTGATAGGTGCTGTCGGCGGATGGAATGAGAGAAATAAGGGGGCCTGTCGTAATATAATGTGGTTGAGAGATAGGCTATTAATGTAAAGGAGTGTGGTTGGGGGCTAGTTATGTAATGGGTGCAATTTTATTTGTGGCGTGATGGTGAGGCTATTTAATAGTTGGGGACCTTAGTTTAAGATGGGCTGATGGGACCTTTAAATTAATGCTGGGTTGATTTGGGGGCTATTAATTGAATGCGGGGCTGAGTTTCGGGAGAAGGAGGGCTATTTTTTAAAAGTGAATATTAATTGTTTAATGCCGGGGATCGTTAAGGGAAACATGTATATTTATTAAACATAAATGCTATTAATTTATTACTGGGCCTGTTTGGAGGGAGGGAAATAGGTTTGTTTGTTAAATGTGTATACTAATAATTTAATGTTGGTGCTGATTTCATATATTAGGTGAAACTAAGGAAAACAACCCTATCACCAGCATAGAGCCCTGGATCTTTATATTAGTATGGGATATCACTGTTATATTATGCTGTCAGGATAACTCTGTGTCACTACATATCGCTGCGTGAAACAATAAGTGACAACATTCCGTTGTGTGCCATTATATTCTACAGTGACACTATATGCTTTTATCTGCAAACACTGATTAGAGAGCCATGCACTGGTCTGAAGGGAAGAATCCACACCCAGGGTGTATAAGACAGGGCTATTAGCACCGAAAGGGTTACAGATTGTGCATCTGTGAAATGAGACTCTTCTAATCACTGAGAAGGCGTCAGTAAGAGTTATTGCTGGGTGTTCCCACCAGAGCGGATTACAGAGTGTAATATTCCAAGAACAATGTGCCTTTCTGAGCCCCGCCCTCTTCGCTCAGCGCTCTTAGAAAGTGGTGTCATTAGTTAATGAAAAGAACATTATGCTGGCAAACTGCTTGCGAGAAAACAGCGCGTGTTGTACTTGGCTCTCCTGGTAAAGACATTAACATGACTGGACTCCCATATCTGAGAGATTATTACATGATGCAGTCACTCCTGTATGTGTCAAAAGTGGGCGCCAGTCCACAAGAGCGTCCACTTACAGTATATCAGGTTTAATGTGGATATAAATTTGTGTGAAATAACTTATATTTGTGAGATTTGTTATGTACATGTATTGGTTACAAAAGTGAAAATAAATCATACTCCTGAACAGGGCCGGACTGGGACTAAAAATCAGCCCTGGCGTTTATAGCACACAGGCCCACGTGTTGTGGGCCCCATGCACTATATTGTTGCACACTGATGCTGGCGCAGTGCACGTTGCTGGTGCTGTACAATATGATGTAGTATGAGTGTGTGTGTGGGGGGTATTTATTTCTCCTAATGACCCTTAACATTACATTGTTAGCACCCCCATTACATCAATAAATACCATGACAATACATTATATGTGCCCAAATTACAGCAATAAATAACCCCCACACACACTCATACTACATCGATACCCACCCACATTACAGCAACCGGAATCACCCTCCACATTACAGCGTCCAGCATCACCCCCCACATTACAGCAACTAGCATCACCTCCCACATTACAGCATCACCCCCCACATTACAGCAACTAGCATGACCCCCCACATTACAGCGTCCAGCATGACCCCCCACATTACAGCATCCAGCATCACCCCCCACATTACAGCATCCAGCATGACCCCCCCCATTACAGCGTCCAGCATCACCCCCCACATTACAGCATCCAGCATCACCCCCTACATTACAGCGTCCAGCATCACCCCCCACATTACAGCGTCCAGCATCACCTCCCACATTACAGCAACCAGCATCACCCCCCACATTACAGCGTCCAGCATCACCTCCCACATTACAGCATCCAGCATCACCCCCCACATTACAGCAACCAGCATCACCCCCACATTACAGCGTCCAGCATGACCCCCCACATTACAGCATCCAGCATGACCCCCCCCATTACAGCGTCCAGCATCACCCCCCACATTACAGCGTCCAGCATCACCCCCTACATTACAGCGTCCAGCATCACCCCCCACATTACAGCGTCCAGCATCACCTCCCACATTACAGCAACCAGCATCACCCCCCACATTACAGCGTCCAGCATCACCTCCCACATTACAGCGTCCAGCATCACCCCCCACATTACAGCGTCCAGCATCACCTCCCACATTACAGCAACCGGCATCACCCCCCACATTACAGCAACCAGCATCAACCCCACATTACAGCGTCCAGCATCACCCCCCACATTACAGCGTCCAGCATCACCTCCCACATTACAGCAACCAGCATCACCCCCCACATTACAGCATCCCGCATCACCCCCCACATTACAGCATCCAGCATGACCCCCCACATTACAGCAACCAGCATCACCCCCCACATTACAGCAACCAGCATCACCCCCCACATTACAGCAATACCCTCTCCTACTTATTAGCAATACTAAGCCCCAAACACACTACAACATTGCCACCAGCACGCCACCCCATACTACAGCAATACCACCAATTATACAGACGCCACTGTAGGAAACCAATGTTTTGCTTTTTTCAAATCTCCCACAAAATAGCAACAACGAACAGAATACTTACACACACATATAGGTAACAGGTACCCTTTTCCCTCAATTAAATAGCAATAGCAGAATTTTCATGAATCATTCCACATGAAATAAAACTCTAACATATATCTAAAAAAAACCCATAACTATTGAATGATCAGTTGAAACCACACGGCTGCATTAAAAGTATTTCCATCTACAGCAAAATGTCAGAGAAAAATATTTTTTTTTACTACAGTAACTGGATATGCGTCTTTTCTAATCATTTTAAATAACACAGTATATAAATTAAGGGGATAGAGGAGGTGGGTGAGAGATAATTGGATGTGATCCATCAGTTTGATTACATAGGAAACATTTAGATTATTTACCTGGAGACGTCTACCCCCTTGACTCACAGGCAGGGCTGACAAGAGGAATTTTGGGACCCAGTACAGTAACTTCTTTGGGCCCCCGTCATATTCAACAGTGAGAGACTTGCCTTTGGCAGAAGTTCATATGATGCCACACCGTAGTGTGCCCAGTTCATATTATGCCACATCGTAGTGCCCCATGGTCATATTATGCCACATAGTATTACCCTCAATTCATATTTGGTCATGCAGAAGTGCCCACAAATTATATTATGGCATAGTAGTGCCCCCAAAACATATACCATACAGTAGTGCCCCCAAATCATATTATGTCACAACAGTGCCTCCAAATCATATTATACCACAATAGTGCCCACAAATAACATTATGCCATAAAAGTGCCCCCAAATCATTAGTAGTGCCCAGACAAAAACTCATCCATAAATAAAAATTGGTACAGCATATCAGATACTGAGTGTGAGTCCCAAGACCAGCTTAATACATCATTTACAATGCAATCAAAAATAGATATATTGACACAAACACAGATAAAATTTATGACAATGTTTTTTTCTCTTAATTAAAAATCTCTGTACAGATAAATATGCAACAAACATTACAGCGCAATAATGAACAATACATAGTGTTAAACATTATTGGATACGCTGTAGTATCCCCGCACACGAGAAAATATATGAACTTACCTGATTATGGCATCCTGTTTTCTGTTCTCCTACTGGGCGCTGGGCAAGGAGGGATTAGCAGCTGTCAGCTCACACAGGAAGTCGGGAGCAGGAACAGAGGGCAGTGGTCGAAGCAGAAATTTAGGAGTGGGGGTATAGAAAATGTAAGTGAATGGAATATGAAGGCTTGATTTTTTATTTTTTTTAACCCTTGTCCCCTCTGTGCATTTCCATTCTTCATTACTACTTGTGTTTTATGATGGCTGCATCCCTGACATTCCCAATCTTAAGATATCTCTCCCTTTACACTTTCTTTTACCTATGTCCCTGCACCATCTTCTCCTTTGTCCCTCTCACTTAACCCCCTGCACCACCTTCTCCCCTGGCGCTCTCACATGTCTTCCTGCACCGTCTACCCCCTGGCACTCACACATGTTCCTGCACCCTCTACCCCCTGGCTCTCTCACTCCTCTTCCTGTTACCCCCCTGGCTCTCTCACCCCTCTTCCTGCACCCCCTACCACCCTGGCTCTCTCATCCCCTCTCCCAGCACCCCCTTCCCCCTGGCTCTCTCACCCCCTCTCCCAGCGCCCCCTTCCCCTTTGGCTCTCTCACCCCCTCTCCCAGCACACCCTTCCCCTTTGGCTCTCTCACCCCCTCTCCCAGCGCCCCCTTCCCCTTTGGCTCTCCTACTCCTTCTCCCAGCGCCCCCTTCCCCTTTGGCTCTCTCACCCCCTCTCCCAGGGCCCCCTTCCCCTTTGGCTCTCTCACCCCCTCTCCCAGTGCCCCCTTCCCCTTTGGCTCTCTCACCCCCTCTCCCAGCGCCCCCTTCCCCTTTGGCTCTCTCACCCCCTCTCCCAGTGCCCCCTTCCCCTTTGGCTCTCTCACCCCCTCTCCCAGCGCCCCCTTCCCCTTTGGCTCTCTCACCCCCTCTCCCAGTGCCCCCTTCCCCTTTGGCTCTCTCACCCCCTCTCCCAGCACCCCCTTCCCCTTTGGCTCTCTCACCCCCTCTCCCAGCACCCCCTGGCTCTCTCACCCCCTCTCCCAGCACCCCCTGGCTCTCTCACCCCTCTCACTTCCCCTTTGGCTCTCTCACCCCCTCTTATACCCCATTCATACTGCACTAAAATCCCGGGTTTTTGCCGGGGCGAGCTCAAACAACCCGGGTCTTGGTGCAGTATGAATGGTACAAGTCAAAAATCCCGGGTCTAAAAACCCGGGTCTTCAACCTGGGATTTATCGAGGGGTAATTCCCGGGTCGGACCCGGGTTGCCTGCACTATGAATGGTGCAACCCGGGTTTTTCAACCCGGGTTGCACAGAAAACAAGCTGATTGGCTGTCTGCCTGTCTCTGGAGGATTTGGAATTAGGCATTTCTCATTCATTTTATGCTTGCCAAAAAGAGGCCATTAATTTTCCATCTAGAAGTCTAGTCTTTTGGGGTAATCATTGAAATATGCAATGCCTAGCTTTAAAAGCTCCTACAACCTTCCCTTAAATATATGTTTCCCAGTTTCTTTATGCCTTTCAGAAAGCCCTCCTAGACTAGTACGACTAAATATATAAGCCAATTGGAGGTATCCTTTATTCATTATTGTATTATTGTATTATTATATTGTGTATCACCATTTTTCAGCCAATGAAAACTGCTCTGGTGATGACTCCCACAAATTGCCAGGGCACAGACTTGTGCAGTATGAATGGGGTCAACCCGGGAAATTCCCGGGTCCGAGGTGCAGTATGAATGGTGTTTCTGAGCTGGGACGCTCCGAGCCCCGGCAAAAACCCGGCTTGAAAAACCCGGGATATTGCCGGGGCGGCAGTATGAAAGCGGTATTACTTCCCTTTTGGCTCTCTCACCCCCTCTCACTTCCCCTTTGGCTCCCTCACCCCCTCTCACTTCCCCTTTGCTCTCTCACCCCCTTTCCCAGTGCCCCCTTCCCCCCTGGCTCTCTCACCCCCTCTCCCAGCACCCCCTGGCTCTCTCACCCCTCTCACTTCCCCTTTGGCTCTCTCACCCCCTCTTACTTCCCCTTTGGCTCTCTCATCCCCTCTCACTTCCCCTTTAGCTCTCTCACCCCCTCTCACTTCCCCTTTGGCTCTCTCACTCCCTTTCCCAGCACTCCCTACCCCTTGGCTTTCACACTCTTGCCCCCCGTGAAAATCGCGGCAGCCCCGCGACCCCCCAAAAATCGCTGTGACCCCCCCTCCCCCCGAAAATCGCGGCCCCCCGCAAACCCCCCCCCCCCGATAATTGCGGCACCCCCGCGACCCCCCCTTCAGTAAAAAGGAAAACAGGAAGCTCACAGCATACAGCATAACGGAGGAGTGAGCTGAGGAGCGTGCAACAGTGGTGGCTGGTTCCCGGGGAGGAACCAGCCACCTCAAAGACAGGAGGAGTCGGGCCGGCCCATCCAGCCATCGGCCCTTCTGGCATTTGCCAGAAGTGCCAGATGGCCAGTCCGGCCCTGCCCCTGAAGCAGGTATAGTTTCATTTTATTTTATAAAACATGGCATTCTAGTTAGAAGAGAGGAGGGGGGAGCCCTGGAAGGGTGGTCCATAAGTCTCTCCTAACCTTCTCATACTGGGAGATAAAATGAATTCCCGTCAGACTTCCAGTTTTCTTCACAGTTCTGCCGTAACTATTGCCATGGCGACTTTTATGGCGATGTGATGACCAACCGCTCAGGAAGACCCGCTCTGCTATTCTAAGGCATGCAGACAAGAGGTCCACTGTGATGGACCTGAAAGACCAAACAGGGATTCACCGACACTGCTGCGGGGCCCCAGCCTAAACTCAGAAGAGCAGAATGAGGAACCATGGACTGGTGAATAAGTACACCACACTATCACCCCAAAATTCTATAAGAGGCCTGGCAACGATTAGCTACGGCCCTGATTCACAGACTGCATATCTACAGACCTATTTCAGAAGCAGTCAATAGAGGTGGCCGAATTAATTCGACTAATTCTGAAAGTTGGATGAACTTCAGAGATACACCGCTGGCAAAGTAATTCTTCAGACGACAACGGTTAAAAATTCAAAGAATAAACAAATTCCCACCGAAGAATACGGCCATCTACAATTTATGGAATATAGTTGAGCCAATCAGGAAGCATCAGCAAATGTCACATGCCTATAGTGACTAAATAAATGTACAGAAATGCTCACAGGTGATTGAAAGGAGCCCCTATTAGTAGCACAGACTACTATACACTGCTGTGTGTCCTGCATTTGTTACATAGCTGTGTAATAGTGCTGTAATAGGGAGCAAGGCTTTTGGTGGGGCCTCATTTTTGGGGACGCAAAAGGGAGAGGGAGAGGTATTAACTGCAATTTATTTTAAAATATTAGAGAATAGTTGTTCTCCAAAGTAAAAAGAGAGGAGAGACAAGGATTACGACAGACACAGGCATGATAGCCCCTTCACACCTTCACCCTCACTAACACTTGTTCATGCCTTTGTTCTGCTAGACAGTCCTGATTTTAATAAAAACAAAATGATTGAGAGAGATTGACGTGACCCTTTGAAAAAGCCAAGTGGAGCTGAGTTTTCAAAAACACAGGCACATGAACACATTGGTGGGGGGTGAAGGAAGTCGTTTTTTAAATTGAGGATGAGTTTGTTTTTAGCCTTGTGTGAAAGGCGAGGGTGCACTACAAGCCTAGAGTGGCCTGAACCCTTAATCAGGGCCGGCTTGCACATTGCCGAAACATAAACCATCTAGCCATTCAAACAGCAAGATTATAGTTAACCATACATAACTACCCCTCAGTAGTGGGCAGGTAAGCCAATTCAGGCTCACTTTCCTCTGTTGGCCAATCGGCGGCCCGGGAAGGGGAGCCAATCATGGCTCCCCTCTGGCTGTTAGAATTGTTGGCGTTGCGGCGAGCCAATCAGTGCTCACCGCGTCACCACGCAGCGTCGTTAGTCTGGCGGCGGAGCCCTGGAGAGAGGACATCATGATACATCCGGAAGACATAAAGAAGAAGACGGAGGTGACAGTGGCAGGGAGCCCTTGCAAGGGCTAGGAGCAACCCTGACACAAGCAGATGGCGGAAGAGGCACCCACTGGAGAGAGAAATCCTGCAGCAACAGGGAGCCCTTGTAAGGACTAGGAGCGGCCCTGCCATGAAGACAGCTGAAGTCAGCGCATCCAAGAGAAGTGACACCGCTGGTTGGAGGGTCAAAAACGCCGGGAACAAGTTGAATATCCTGCGCGAAGCAAGTAAGCTTTAACCCTATAGATAGGTCAGGCACAATGCCCATGGTGCAAGTTGGGTACTAGGCCCATGGCCAAATAGTGGGCACAAAACCCGATGCAGTTAGGGTTTGTCTTATGGAATTAGGACCCAGAGCCTGTTGGGCGCATTACCCTCCCTTCCCCCACCCTTGAGTGTCTCAGGACACTAGGCTCTAGGTCCTTTGTCCCTTGTGTGTCTCGGGACACTAGGCTCTAGGCCCTTTGTCCCTTGAGTGTCTCAAGACACTAGGCTCTAGGCCCTTTGTCCCTTGAGTGTCTCAAGACACTAGGCTCTAGGCCCTTTGTCCCTTGAGTGTCTCAAGACACTAGGCTCTAGGCCCTTTGCCTCTTGAGTGTCTCAGGACACTGGGCTCTAGGTCCTTTGTCCCTTGTGTGTCTCAGGACACTAGGCTCTAGGCCCTTTGTCCGTTGAGTGTCTCAGGACACTAGGCTCTAGGCCCTTTGCCTCTTTAGTGTCTCAGGACACTGGGCTCTAGACCCTTTGCGAAGCAGAGTTCAAGGCCCTTAGTAGTAGTTGGGCGCACGGCCCTGAGTAGTAGCTGGGTGCAAGTCCTTAGTTTATTAGGTGAGAACTAGGTCCGTGAAGTGTATTAGGGCACTATGCCCCTGAGTGTATCAGGGCACCAGAGACCCTGTGTGAGTGCGGAGGCACCATGGACCGTGTGAATGTGGAGGCACGTCATCCTTGAATAGGTCCAGAAGGGCACAAGTCCTGAGTTCCTAAAGTGGCAGGCTTAGAGCAACTTTTAGAGCTGGTAGTTGAACTCATGTCCAACTCTAAATCAGACGAATAATGTGCAAATGATGGCTAAGAATAGGATGAATACAGCTGGTTAGATGAATAACAAAAGTTAAAATTAAAACAATGTCTTCCACACATGTACAATCATGTACATTTATATATTTTCAGTGTACCATACAGACATGACAGTTCTTTCAGTGCTGAAAACATAATTACATTAAAATGCATGCTGTTGACATTCTCTTTTCATGCACCCAACCTCCTTCTAGTGTATAAATTATTACTGTACTTATACCATCAAATAAACACGCTGACACCAGATTGCGTTTGGAAGAAAGGTCACAGTTTATTATTTATAAATGGAATCGTGAAGCAAAGCCAACAAGGTGGACGGTCAGACCATTACACCACCGACCCAGGATAAAATCCTTAACTATGGGCCAGTGCTAAATTCTGGCAATAGGGTGACTACACCCGTTCTGGACTCGACAGTGACGTGCCCATGCAAATCAGGTCACGGGCTTCTCCTCACAAAAGGAGCAAGAATCTGGTTGCTATGAAGGGGCAATGACCCGTGGCCAATCCGTGGAAGCACCATATACTAGTCGCTGATTGAGATGCTCTCCTATCAACTGTGCCGCCTCTGTGCCGGGAGAAAGAGAGGGTTAGTGCAGTGATGGAATTATGACAGTAGCAGGGTGGGTGGGAGCCGAGGTATCTGGTCCAGGAACAAGAGACACAGCAGCCCCTGATGTAGGAATATATAAAGAAGCCTGGACACTCCCAGTGGATTTTAATGGCCAGGTATGCAGGAGACTTAACACTGATTTAAAGGGCGTTATGGCCACATTGCCTGCTCAGCCAAAATAAAACGAAACATCAGTGGTAAAGTGCCACGGTGCCCTGCCCCCAGTGTCTGAATTATCATTGAGATAACAAGAGCTTATTTGCATGTAATAAATATTAAACTGGGGTACTCTCAGACAAAGGAGTACCTCTGTTTTATTCCAAGAAGAGACTTGTGCAAAGCACATGTTCATTTTAAAATAGATGAGGTTAAGTATATTGCTGGTTTACACTGCTAATTCATTAGTACATCTAAAATTAAGTGTAAATAAAATTCCAGAGAAGCCCAGCTGCCTCTAATCCTGGTAAGTCCTGTAAAATAGAGGGGTTATTGGACAGATGTGTGGCCTAATTTGTCTCAATTTGTAAACCACATGCAGAAATAAAGTACACAAGGGACTATTGTGAGCAGCCCCATTCTGTCAGAGGGTGTGTGAGCAGTGGGCGTGGTCAGGTAAATTTAAAATGTGATGGCAGATTTATATTTGTGGTAGGACATGTCAACTTTAAATTTCAGTGTACAAACAAGCTATTAAGTATTTTTATGCTACATGAAAAAACAGCCAGTATTTTCCTTATGTGCAAAATAATACATCTCATCACTTGTCTCAAAATGTCTCCCGACTCGACACCTCCGTTCTGCACAAGATCTGCGTCTCTCTTCCACTCTCATCACATCCTCCCATTCTCGGTTACAGAACTTTTTTCAGGCTGCACCCACTTTTTGGAATTCCCTCCCTCGCACAGTAAGACTTTCCTCTAGTCTCCAAAACTTCAAGCGTTCTCTGAAAACCCACCTCTTCAGGCAAGCTTATAATATTGCTATACCGCCATCTTAATCTCCCTATCTTACACTATTACCACCCTCTACACAGCTAACACAAGACAACAACCCTCTGACCAACATTGCTTCACACACAACCCACTCAATACTTTTACCTTTGCATTCTAGCTGTTCCAGTGTACAATATGATGTTGCACATGCCCTTGTGTTTCAAACTCACATTGTCCCATAGATTGTAAGCTTGCGAGCAGGGCCCTCTTACCTCTCTGTCTGTATGTATTACCCAGTAATGTTTTATTAATGTTTGTTCCCAATTGTAAAGCGCTACGGAATTTGCTGGCGCTATATAAATAAATGAGGATGATGATTATGAAATAATAAACTCATTTGCACCCCTTGCATTGCAACATGGTTTTGTCCAGAAAACTTGAGTAAGAAAACTTACTCAATTTTTTGCTTAATTTTCCTTAATGAATCAGGCCCATCATGTCCAAACCCTTTGCTGTTCTGTCTTCTACTCCTCCCACCACTCCCAGGACCATACAAGCCAATCTATGTTTTTATAATATTCAAAACAAATAAACTAAAAAGCAAAGGAAGAAGACTGCTCCCCTCATGGTCCTCGTACTGCAGCTCCATCGGACTCTCTGTCATTAATGTCCTGCTTGTATAGACACCTTTGCTGTCAGTACACTTGCTGTCCTCGTTTACCAAGATAACCGTCTTCTGTTGTTGGGAACTATTGGGATGCAATAGGTGCAGTTGTTGAAGAGGAGCGCTGCGCTACACCTCCCTAGCCCCCGATGGTCTAGTGGTCGGGCCGCCACTGCCTTCTGAGAATTCTCTGTCCTATAATCCCTAATGCGCATGTACGATCTGAAAGTAAGCAGCGTCTAAGGTGCTTATATGAGGGAAGCAATAATTACAGATGCTGCACGATATACATCTTACAACTGAGGTCTGCCCTACGAGGACATGTACTGAAACTGGGGGGGAAGTAGGTTCAGAGGAAATCTGAGGAAAGACGACTTCAGAGAAAGGGTAGTGGATAAGTGGAATAGCCTCTCATCAGAGGTGGTAGAGGCTAATACAGTAGAGCAATTTAAACATGCTTGGGATAGACAGAAGAATATCCTTAAAAGAATAAAGGAACAAATAGAGTTTGAGGTTACCATAGGTTAATTAAACAATGGGCAGACAGGATGAGTCAGTTGGTTCTTATCTGCTGTCAAATTCTATGTTTCTATGTATATATGTAATATATAGATGTACTTTGCGGCTGTGTAGTACATAGCAAATGCCCTGAGACTGATATATATCTAACCTGTATCTACATGCCTCCTGCATATATCTGTATAGAAGATTGCAAGACCAACTGCAAGGTATATTAAACTGTACCTGTAAATGTTTATAAACGTGTGGATTTACCTCCTTCCCGCATCCTGCTACCACTATTTCAAGACCTCGGCCAATAGTTTCTGCCAATAGCAGTGTTCACCTGCCAATGTGAGGGAGACGAGAGTTGGGGGGAGGGAGGGTAGCATGCCAGAAGCACTAAAGATGCCCATTGGAGGATGTGGTATGCCCCCAATGTGATCCAGCCATGCCCCAATGTGGTGTGACCATGCCTCTTGTGTGATTTGTACCAGGACAATGCTGAGAGGTATGACATGGCATAAGTCATCCTGCCCTTACACACTAAAGAACGTTAACTTCATGACATTCTGTATCACTGGTAGAATGTAGAGGATTACTCGCTCCTGGCAGCTTCCCAAATAGAACTTGTGCTTCTTCTAATTCTGTCTTGGCTGCATTACAAAGACTTCATTGTGGAAAGGACAGAAAGCTGGAGGGGTCCCTTCCTCCGGAGACAATGATGACTGGAGAAGCGAAAAGTTCATTATTATTTATTATTCTTCACAGGTTACTTCCAGTGCATAACTATTGCAGGCCCTTCCTTCTGGACCAGTTCTCTAACCATGGGAAGGTATCTCTAGCGCTAAGCTGGCGACACTTGTTGTATAGTAGAGATTGTATTTATCACCTTTCTGCAAAGACTGTGAAGAGATTCAACAAACAGAAACAGCGTCACGTTTATCAGTAACCCCCAAGGGTTTGATGAGGCGTGAGTGGACCTAGGGCACAGTTAATATCACCGCGATTTAACGTTATTTTTTCGCTCAATTGCCAGATGGTGAGATCATTCCAAAGTGGACCCCAAGTTCTGTTGTTCTGAGCATGTTTGGGAGCCCCAGGTATTCGTGGAATGAGAAGGTCAGTTCCACTAGTAGCAAATAAATTAAATCTTTTAAAAAAAAAATATACTTATATATATATCGATATTTCTACCAACTCAAGTTGTTTCAAAAGAAAGACGAATCCAAGATTAAAAAGAAAATTACACCATCCATTATGTATTTCAGTCCAATACTTATGGTAATTCCATTAAATGAGATTATTAATGACGATTGCCCCCTTCATGTATAGTGTAAAGTGAAAAAAAGCTCTATCGCGGGCTAGGACACCATTTTGCTCGAAATAGGACTTTATGCCCTTTGTTTAATCATCTCGTTAGTTTGCCAATCACTTCCCCTACAGTACACGACGCGCACGCACTCAAAAATGAAGTCGTCATCAACAACATTTTATTTATATATATTGTGAGAAAGTACACCATTCACAGGAATCGGACACATGTATGCTGAACCATTTAGCTGTTTATTAGCAGTTGTCAGGATGGCAAAACAGCTCCAATGCTGGTACAGTAATCATATCCAGTAACAGTACACGAAAAACCCCACCACCTACATCTGGCTAGACAATACTTCCCTGTCTGCAAGCCGGCCACTTACTGGCATCAGTGGTCCCACCCACACATACAGACAGTGTCTTTATTCTCCACCCCAAGCACTACAACAAATCACAGCAAACCATTGTGGCAAATATCCCTCTTTGTCACAATATATATATTCCGTAGTGCTTTATAATTAGGAATAAACACAGTAATAAAACACTACTGTGTAATACAGACAGACAGATGTACAAGGAACCTGCACACAAGCTTACAATAAATATGAGAGTGAATACATGAACTTCAAAAAAATAACAAAGTATAATAAAGAGTAAAGGCAATAATGTGCTTTTCAAATCGTGTCTTCAGGGGTCCTCTTGTGTGACAATCGTTATAAATAGATTTCACCACTGGTAATGGCTTGCTTAGCTTCATGGCTGTGTGTGCAGACAGTGTATACATCTGATGCGTGTAGAGGCGCTAGAGATCTGTCACTTTAGGGGTTAATCAGTCAGGGATGTGTGTAAGTCCTATGATCCTAAATGCGCGCATTCCTCGTGTGCTGAGGTTTATGGGGGCTGCGAATCGACAGGTACATAGATGTACACACAGGGCACATCTTAAAGTTAATGTTGCATAATTTACTATTGAAGAAAGCGGAATAAGGCTATAATAGCTGTGGGTAACATAAAAGTGTTAACAGTAGTATTGTTTATACTCATTAAACAATGATAATATTATTATTATTATCATTTATTTGTAAGGCACCACATTCGTGAGAACTTACATTCTTAGGGAAAGGGGGAGATACAAATAGGGTGGTATCAATTAGGGGAGTGTTGGTGAAAGCCCTGGCAAGGTCGTTAGGAGGAATATTGATAGGCTTGAATAAAGAAATGAGTCTTAAGGGCACGCTTTAAGCCTTTGAGAGTACGAGCTAACCTGATTCGTGGGAGATCATCAGGTGGAGATGTAGTGGGGGGGGGGGGTGATTGAGAGCTTTGAAGGCCAGGGTGAGGAGTTTAAATGTAAAACTGCAGGCCATGGGCAGCCAATTTAGCGACTGGTGAAGGGGGACAGCAGAGGTAGAGCGGTGGAAAAGGAAAATAAGGTGGTCAGCAGCTTTAACAATAGGTTTAAGAGGGGCAAGGTGAGAGTCAGAAAGGCCACGGAGATGCCTAATAATTGAAGAAGTAGAGGACAAATAATAGTCATGAAATTTGTAACAGAATTCATCTACTGGGGATAAAAGTAAGTATAGTGAGTCAGTGATGGCTTCGGTTGGTGATGAAAATAGTGACAATATAAATACTCCTGAAGTAGTGACGACATTAAAAAAGGAAAATAAAAATAAAATAAATTACTAATAATGAGAATTGCAGTCATAAAAACTCATGAAAAGGTTGTTTAATAATAATACTAAGGAAATTGTGACATGAACATAAACACATGAATTCCCATACCTACAAACCAAGAAACCTCAAATCCCACATTCTACTTCCTACACAAAATAGAAAAAGACCCATTGTATCATCCATCAACTCCATAACACAAAATCTACCAAATAGATTGATGTATTCCTACATATGCCAGAAAAACAAAATAATATCTCCGAGACACACCACATATACTCTACATCCTCAAAGACTACAAAATGTAATGCATATCTAGTTCTACACCATAATAGAACACTAGCGGTAGGAAAACACTGTAGACATGGACAGAGACCAAATAGACTTAAGCAGCATTAAATACATCTTCGCACATATTAATTTCACATTCCAGAACATGTACTGTATTACCTACAAACACAGGAACAGCTATGGGAACCATAGTTGCACCTAACTCTGCCACCTTTACATGAACACAGTGGAAGAAAACCTTCTCTACAGCGATACCCAATACAAATAATACATAATACTCTGCAAATGCTACATAGACAATATAAACCTCATATGGGAATTGCCAGAATCTAAGCTCAACAAATTCACCATGTTCATAAACTAAAACAGACTAAACTACACCTTCTCTAATGAATACCAGACTACCAGAATTAACTTCCTAGACCTAACACTATACATTCAAAAAGCCAAAATGAATTCCAAAACATTCTACTAACTTGTGGACAGGAATTATGTCCTAAAAAGCAGCTGCTACAAAACCTGAGATATTCTAATTGAGACAAACTCTTCAACTAAGTCAGACATTTAAAAAGGAACTGTATAAATAACACCACAATACTCAAGCAAGACATGACACACACATTCAAGGAGAAAAATTACAGGGATAAAAGTCTCTAAAACTAGAGTACAGCAAATTGACAGGTCAAAATTTTCACACATAGAAACAAATTACCACTTCACTTTTAAGCAACCCAAAGAAGATGTAATCCACGTTTTACCCCATAGTATGGCTCTATATATTAGATATGACATCCTTTATGGCTCTCCATGACTTTGAGCCAGATATCACTCTCTATATCTATATCTATATTACACTTTTCATAAAATATGGCTCTGTATATTAGATTTGGCACCAGATATGGCCTCATTGTTTAATGATACAGTGGATTTCTGTATAATACTCCCAAATATACAATGAGCACATTCGACTTAATGTATATAATCCCTGTACTTGTGTTCTTTTTTAGGGGAGGGGTATTGTGAAGTATGCAAACATGAATGAAAACAGTTTATATTTTTTCTTAATAAATGTCCCTCATTAAGATATTGTTATGACTCGCCGGGCTCTCTGTCAGAGTAACTAGATAGATAGGTAGATAGATAGTTAGTTAGGGATAGGTATGTAGGTAGTTAGGTAGGTAGTTAGATAGCCACTGGGTGTTTAGATAGGTAGTTAGTTTAGTTCTTAGATAGATTTGATAGATTAGTTTAGGTAGATCAGATAGGCAGATAGATTAGCTAGATAGATTAGATAGGTATTAGATAGGGTCAGTTAGGTCTGTTCTCTGTCAGAAGCTGCCCTCATTCATGCTGTCATTTCTATATTATGCCTCACCTGGCCAGCCTGTTTCTCCTAGCTCTCTCACCTGGCTCCTCATTATCACCTGCAGCCTATTGGTTCTGCTCTCCTTAAATAGCCGGCTAATCCTCTGCAGGATTGCCGGTAATACATTTACCATAGTGTTCTGCTCTCTTGTGTTCTCCCTGTTACCTGTTCCAGTTGTTTCCTGCCGGCTTAGTGTATCCCATGTACCAGACCGTTTCCATTCCTGTCTACTCTTCATTGGATTTCCTTGTGTACCGACTCGGCTCTGCTTTGACTCTTCTTCTGTGTGGATTTCCCGTGTACCAGACCTGATTCTGTTCCTGACTATTCTACTATCTACTCACCAGTTCCAGTTTCCTGGACCCCGGTAAAGTCGTGCTCCCAGACATGACTCCGGCGTGTTCTGCAGCTCCTCTGCTCATCCTACCTGTATTCGGGGACACAGCCCCTGCAGCATCACTGCGCTCAGATTTCAACAATCTTCCTCTGGCTCTGGACTCAACCTTGTCACGGGTACTTTTGACTGTTACATATATCACCATGTGCCTGTAATTGTAGTTACCCCTGGCAACCGCCTAAGAACTGTTTCCCTAAAATCTCCGGACTCTCACCGGTACCGTGGGTTGTAGTTACCCTGGCAACTGCCTACGTTCAGTTTCATCATCTTTACCTATCACTGCAAGTTCCGTTCCTTTCCGGACAAGCACCTGTACAGAGGTTGCGGTGTATCAGGGGACTTCTCTATCAACTGTTCCTTTGTTTATTAGTGGCCACGAGTGATATATCAGTCTAGACACCATCCACTTGGTGTCTCTCCTGTCTCCCTCCTGCACTTCCTACTCAATGGCCTCGGTAACTCTATTCCTGGGTTCTCCCCAGCCAGTGCACATCTCATGACCCTCTGTTTGTCTGCAGCCAAGCCTGTCCCCACTACTAGGGCAACAGTAAACAGCAGACGTTCGGAGCAGAACTCCGGGTTTTGCTGTACTGGCTGAAGGGGTTCCTAACAGATATGCAAAGTTGTTCTTTCTCCACTGGGTTCTGTAGACCCACAAGAGTGGCTAGATGAGACATGACGATCGTCCGTTGATATCAGGGCACACTGATATATAGTCTAGCCAACCAGTGGACCAATCTAGCCCTGCCTGGCACCAAGATCTCTGCTTTAACATAAAGATCTGTCCTGGGAAAAAATCTATTGGTAGACCTGAACTGCTATAAATTACTGAATCTGCTCTGTTCTTGCTAGTAAAGTGTTTGAACATAAAAGTGTTTGATGCCCATTTGTTATTTTAGGAAATGAAAAGCCTGAGCCTGAAAAATCCATTTTGGATATAATATGTCAGAGTTTTATACAGAGTAAATTACTTTGGTTTTTCAGCATAAGCCGGTAAAGTAAGACTGAATACCACAGCTATAAAACAGATGGGATATAAAAGATTGATCACATAAAAGCCAACACTGAAATATCACTCATGTCTGCCTCAATGTTGGTTTATCAACTGAATGTTAAGGAAAGGATTTTGACAAGTATTGTTCCTCCTATATCACTAAGTGGAGAATGGTTTAAGGACCATCACATGGACGGATCTTTTGAAAGTTGTTGACCACGTAATGATTCCAATATTTATATAATATTTCTGTGGTCTGGAACACAGCAGACTTTGTGAGAACCTAAGCCACAAAGGATTGTACATAATTTGCAGCTAGGTTAATACTTGATTTTTCCCATGGTATATTTGGCATGTCATGCTGCATTAGACACCCATTCCCAGGATTAGTCTATTAACACAGGAAAATAAGAATGTAATGACAACACCTTCTGGTTCATCTAGGGCAGAAGAGACAGTGAAAGAGGACTAAAGACACTGTAGCTTTACTATAGTGCAGAGGTACCTGTGTGTTAGACCCTAATTGGTGTTTAATTATTGCCAAACATACAATATGTTCTCAGGACAATGGCAAAACAATGAGACACTGACACTTGGGGACCAAGAAAGTGACACACTAATATTTAGGAGCCAAGAAGATTGGTATATTGATACAAGAACAATGAAACACTGATACTTAGGATCCAACAACAATGGCGTAGTGGCATTTGGAGCCCCAGCTTAAAAGTATTTAATGCGTTCTGCAAAACAGGCACAAGAAGGGTCTTTTATGTGTTAAAACCTCCCCAGCACAAATGCTTTGATGTGGCCCCTTTCGTGGGTGAATGCAGCTATCTTTATGAAGCATCACATGGACATGTGGGCCAAGGTGACATCATCTGAAGTGATTCAGGAGTTAGCATCTTCCGATACTGGGCAGATTGTGGTGGTCCTTGCTGAGAGCTCATGAATGAGACATCCACCTGCAAACATAAGATTTAATTTCGCAGGATGAGAATATCTAAATGATGTCTGAGGGGAGTAGGCGGAGCACCTCTCTCCTGGTCCTGCCACACGCAACTCTCCTGATCCTGCTGCACGCATCTCTCTCCTGGTCCTGCTGCTCTCTTGATTCTGCCGCATGCCGCCTACCTTTCTCTCCTCCACCCTGCCTCCCTCCGAGTTCCTGCAACCTCCTGGCTATCTGGCTCTTCCGGCAGTGCCTGAAATTGACTCCCGGCAGCATCTCATCGGGTCCCCGGCTCTGGCCCAGCTGCCTCCATCGTACCTCCTCCGTCCTTACCTGGCTTCTCCTTCACCGCTCCAGCAATCTTCAGGGCCCTGCTCTTCTCTCCTGCGGACCTCCATCCGTCTGTCTCCCCGGGTTCTCCCGCCGCCGTCCGTGAGGCCTACTTCCCCGGGGTTAAGTGCCACTCCTCTTCACCTCGTGTGCCTCTTCTGGGTCCTGCCTTCGGCCTGTTGACCTGCACCCGGCCTGTTGACCTGCACCCGTGGTCCTGCACCTCTATGCTGCTCCAGAGTTCTTCTCAGCGCTCCTCCTGTCGACCGTCCTCCACTCCGCTCCAGCGTTCTCCGGACTGTGGCCTTCTCCCGGCGGACTCCGCTGACTCCCCCGTCCTCCTAGCTGCCTCTCCACTCTGCCGTTACTCTAGACGGGCGCTATCCTCCATCCACGCCCAGGAGTGTCTCCATCGCTACATGATGCCTATGGTCGCTCCTCTTCTGTCATCCACGAATGTTTCCTCCACCCTGCTGCCCCTCCTTCCTGGCTGTCCTCTAACTCTCACCCAAGCACTCCAGGTATCTGCACTATTCTTTCTCTGGATTACACCACTGACTTTTTCCCTGGACTTCTCTGAATCATCCACTGGGCTGACTTGCCACTTTGGCCTACTCCTAGCCATGTTTAGGCACCCGTTGCTTACTGCTATTTATTGACTGTTATCTATTGACTGTTTTTATTGCCTCTATTTTAGTTTTTTCCTGTTATCTACTGTTATTCATTGTCTCCATTACTCACTGTTTTTCCTCATGCCCTCCTGCCTTGTCTTCTATGCCACACATTTTCTCCCTTCCACTTTAGGCCTCATTAACTGACCGCCTCTCTCCCTCTCACTCTCCTCGTGTCCTTTGTCTCCCCTGTCACCTGCAGTCGTCTCTCTCTGCTACTGTCGGCTCCTGTTCCTCCGCCCTCCTGGTTTCCTCCCTTAGCCCTTTCTCTGTCTCCCCACCGCCTGCTACCACTCTGCATCACCCCCTTCTCCCATCTGACCACTTCCTTCTTCCTCTCCTCTTCCCTTCTGCCCTCTTTCCTTGTCTCTCTTATCCCCCTCATCATTCGCTCCTCTCTGCCCCCCCTCCGCTCCTCCTCCGCCTCTCTCCCCCCACACTATGCCCCCCTGTTCACGTGCCATTCCCACCCTCTCCTTAGCGCACTGCCCACCTTGCCAACCTCAGCCCCATCTCTCCTCTTCCCTCCTTCCCCATCTCCTGTGCCCTCTGGAATGCTAGATCCGTCCGCAACAAACTCACCGCTATCCATGACCTGTTCTTGTCCAAATCTTTTAACCTTCTTGCCATTACTGAAACCTGGCTCTCTAACTCGGACACTGCCTCCCCCGCCGCTCTCTCCTATGCTGGCCTCTCCTTCACCCACTCTGCCAGACCCGGAGCCCGTCCAGGCGGTGGTGTGGGCTTCCTCCTTTCCTCCACCTGTGCTTTTCATGTCATCCCCCCTGAACCCTCCCTTTCCTTCTCCTCCTTTGAAGCCCACTCCATACGTCTCTTCTACCCCATCCACCTCCACGTCACTGTCATCTACCGCCCCCCCGGGTCCCACCTCCCTCTTCGTCGACAACTTTGCCACCTTGCTTCCTCACCACCTCTCCTCTGACTCTCTGACTTCCCCTCCATCATCCTCAGCAACTTTAACTTTCCTATCGACAACCTCACTAACCCTGCATCCATTACACTGCTCACCCTCTCCTCCTCCCTGGGCCTCACACAATGGGCCTCTTCCTCTACCCACTGACTTCTCCATCTCTCCATTTCCTCTATCCGACCACCATCTTCTCTCTTTCTCTCTCTCCTCCTCTCCCGCTCCCCTCCCCACGCCCATTCCTACTCAGTCCAGGTGCAACCTTGACGCTCTTGATCCTACTACTCTGTCCTCCACTCTCAATGCTCTCCTTTCTCCCCTTTCCTCCCAGGCCTGCCCCAACCTGGCGGTCTCCCTCTACAACCACACGCTCACCTCTGCTCTTGATGCCGTCGCCCCGGCCCACTCTGTCAACCCCCGTTGCTCCAAACTCCAACCCACCCCAACCCTGGCACTCCGTACGGCTGAACGACACTGGAGAAAATCCCGCTCCCTGGCTGATTTTCTCCATTTTAAGTTCATCCTCTCTTCCTACAGCTCCGCCCTCTCTCTCGCCAAACAATATTTCTTTAAATTCCTTATCTCCTCCCAGTCCTCCAACCCCCGCCGCCTCTTCGCCACCTTCAACACCCTCCTGTCCCCCCCTCCTCTCCCCTCCTCCCTTACCGCCACTGACTTTGCCTCCTTCTTCTCCTCTAAAATCTAGGCCATCCGACTCGAATTCTCCTCCTCCCCTCTACCGCATCCCCCCCACTCTTCCTCCCTCTCCCCCAGCCACTAATCCCTCTTCTCTATCCTCCCCCCGTCTACCTGTCCCCTGGACCCCATTCCCTCCCACCTACTTCGCTCCCTCTCCCCAGCCACCTGCTCCCACCTTGCCCACCTATTTAATCTGTCCCTCTCCACCGGCATCTTCCCCTCCTCCTTCCAACACGCTCTTGTTTCCCCATTCATAAGAAACCTAATCTTGACCCCACCTCTCTCCCCAACTATCGCCCCATCTCTCTTCTCCCCTTTGCCTCCAAAATTCTTGAGAGACTCGTCTGCAGCCACCTCTCCACCTTACTCTCTGATCACTCCCTCCTTGACCCTCTCCAATCTGGCTTCCGCCCCCTCCGCTCCACCAAAACTGCCATGGCCATAATCACTAACGTTCTCCTCTCTGCTAAAGCTAGGGGCCATTTCTCCCTTCTCATTCTCTTGGATCTCTCAGCAGCCTTTGACACCATTGACCACCTGCTCCTGTTCCACACCCTTCAATCCTTTGACCTCTCCTGCTCCGTCCTGTCTTGGTTCACCTCTTACCTTGCAGACCGTTCCTTCTCTGTCACCACCTCTGGATCTCTCTCCCCCTCCTCCCTTCCAGTAGGGACTCTATTCTCCAAGGCTCTATTCTCAGACCCCTACTGTTCTCTCTTTACACCTCTTCCCTGGGTGAACTCATCAGCTCCTTTGGTCTCAAGTACCACCTTTATGCGGATGACACCCAACTCTACCTTTCCTCTCCTGATCTTTCTCCCTCCCTCCTCTCCAGGGTGTCGCCTGCCTCTCTGCCATCTACTCCTGGATGTCCTCTAGATTTCTCAAACTTAATCTCGCTAAAACCGAACTTATTGTCTTTCCTCTCATTCCCCCTCCCCCTCCGACCTCTCTATAACTTTTCTCAACTCCTCTATTTCCCCTGTTCCTCAACTTCGCTGCCTCTGTGTCATCCTCGACTCCTCTCTCTCCTTTGCCCATCACATTCTCTCTCTCGCTAAATATTGCCACTTCCAGCTGCACAACATCGCACGCATTCTGCCCTTCCTCTCCCAAGATGCCACTAAAGCTCTTGTACACTCTCTTATTATCTCCCGCTTGAACTACTGTAACCTCCTCCTTACTGGCCGCTCCTGCTCTCATCTCGCTCCCCGTCGCTCCATACTCAATGCAGCTGCTCGGCTCATTTTCCTTTCTCGCCGCTCCTCCTCTGTCTCCGCCCTCTACCAATCCCTTCACTGGCTCCCCATCCCCTACAGTATCGTGTTCAAGCTCCTCACACTTACTTTCCAACTCCAACTCCACTGCTCCCTACATCTCCAACCTCATCTCCATTCATGCTCCATCCCGCCCTCTGCATTCGGCCAATGACCGTCACCTCTCTTCCCCCCTGGTCACCTCCTCCCACGCTTGCATCCAAGACTTCTCCCGTGCTGCCCCCCTCCACTGGAACCAGCTCCCCTGCTCCATTAGAAAATCACCCAACTTGTCCAGCTTCAAACGGGCCATAAAAACCCACCTCTTCCTTTAAGCCTTCCAGTCCCCCACTTAACTGCCCTCCTTCCAGTCTCCCACCTACCCCCCTCCCTCTCCTGCCCTCCTTCCTGTCCCCCTCCTACCTCCCTCCTCGTCGCTCTCCTCTCCCCCCTCTCCGTCTCTGCCTCCGCTCTCCCCCATTCCTCTTCCTACCCTTGCGTCTCTGTCCGTCCTACCCTCCCCTTAGATTGTACGCTCCTTCGAGCAGGGCCTCCTCTCCTCCTGTTCTCCACCACCTTAACTCTGCTCTCCAGCTCCTTGTCTCTTCCGTGAGGCCCTTCTACCCCTCTCTCTACTCCCGGGGGCTCTCACCTTTCATCTAGCTGTACTTTGAGCTTCTGAGTTACTGTGCTTTTTGTTAACTGTTCCGTGCTGTCTCACCCTGTACCGTGTTTCTGTCTGTCCATGTACTGCGCTACGGATACCTAGTGGAGCCCTATAAATAAATATTAATAATAATAATAATAATGCTCTGTATTTTATAACTATCACTAGAATGCTCTGTGTTGTATAGATATCACTAAAATGCTCTGTATTGTATAGCTATCACTAGAATGCTCTGTGTATTGTATAGATATAACTAGAATGCGATATATATTGTATAAATATCACTAGAATGCTCTGTGTATTGTATAGATATAACTAAAATGCTCTGTAACTTTGTATAGATGTCACTAGAATGTTCTGTGAATTGTACAGATATCACTAGAATGTCTTATGTAATGCATAGATATCCCTATGCTGCTTTGTGTATTGTATAGAGATCAGCAGAATGCTCTGTATATTATATAAAGATTGCTAAGATGCTCTGTGTATTGTATATATATATATATATCAGTAGAATGTGCTGTGTATTATATAGATATTACTAGAATGCCCTGCATTGTAAAAATATCACTAGAATGCTCTGTATATTTTATAGAGATCACTAGAATGCTCTGTGTGTTATATAGATATCACTGCAATTCTCTGTGCATTGTAGAACTATCACTAGAATGCTCTGTATTGTATAGCTATCACTAGAATGTTCTGTGTATTATATAGCTATCAGTAGTATGGTTGGTGTATTGTATAACTATAACTAGAATGCTCTGTATTGTATAGATATCACTACAATTCTCTACATATTCTATTGAGATCCCTATAATGCTCCCTGTATTACATTAGCTATCAGTAGAATGCTCAGTGTATTATATAGATATCACTAGAATGTTCTGTATTGTATAGAAATCACTAGAATGTTCTGTATATTGTATAGCTATCACTAGAATGCTCTGTGTATTACATAGCTATCAGTAGTATGGTCGGTGTATTGTATAACTATAACTAGAATGCTCTGTATTGTATAGATATCACTAGAATTCTCTACATATTTTATTGAGATCCCTATAATGCTCCCTGTATTACATTCGGTAGACTGCTCAGTGTATTATATAGATATCACTAGAATGTTCTGTATTGTATAGAAATCACTAGAATGTTCTGTATATTGTATACCTATCACTAGAATGCTGTGTATTGTATAGCTATCACTAGAATGCTTTGTGTATTGTATAACTATCACTAGAATGCTCTGTATATTGTATAGCTATCACTAGAATGCTTTGTGTATTGTATAACTATCACTAGAATGCTCTGTATATTGTATAGCTATCACTAGAATGCTCTGTATATTGTATAGCTATCACTAGAATGATGTGTATTGTATAGCTATCACTGAAATGCTCTGTATATTGTATAGCTATCACTAGAATGCTCTGTATATTGTATAGCTATCACTGAAATGCTCTGTATATTGTATAGCTATCACTAGAATGCTCTGTATATTGTATAGCTATCACTAGAATGCTCTGTATATTGTATAGCTATCACTAGAATGCTCTGTATATTGTATAGCTATCACTGAAATGCTCTGTATATTGTATAGCTATCACTAGAATGCTCTGTATATTGTATAGCTATCACTAGAATGCTCTGTATATTGTATAGCTATCACTAGAATGCTCTGTATTGTATAGCTATCACTAGAATGTTCTGTGTATTATATAGCTATCAGTAGTATGGTTGGTGTATTGTATAACTATAACTAGAATGCTCTGTATTGTATAGATATCACTACAATTCTCTACATATTCTATTGAGATCCCTATAATGCTCCCTGTATTACATTAGCTATCAGTAGAATGCTCAGTGTATTATATAGATATCACTAGAATGTTCTGTATTGTATAGAAATCACTAGAATGTTCTGTATATTGTATAGCTATCACTAGAATGCTCTGTGTATTACATAGCTATCAGTAGTATGGTCGGTGTATTGTATAACTATAACTAGAATGCTCTGTATTGTATAGATATCACTAGAATTCTCTACATATTTTATTGAGATCCCTATAATGCTCCCTGTATTACATTCGGTAGAATGCTCAGTGTATTATATAGATATCACTAGAATGTTCTGTATTGTATAGAAATCACTAGAATGTTCTGTATATTGTATACCTATCACTAGAATGCTGTGTATTGTATAGCTATCACTAGAATGCTTTGTGTATTGTATAACTATCACTAGAATGCTCTGTATATTGTATAGCTATCACTAGAATGCTTTGTGTATTGTATAACTATCACTAGAATGCTCTGTATATTGTATAGCTATCACTAGAATGCTCTGTATATTGTATAGCTATCACTAGAATGATGTGTATTGTATAGCTATCACTGAAATGCTCTGTATATTGTATAGCTATCACTAGAATGCTCTGTATATTGTATAGCTATCACTGAAATGCTCTGTATATTGTATAGCTATCACTAGAATGCTCTGTATATTGTATAGCTATCACTAGAATGCTCTGTATATTGTATAGCTATCACCAGAATGCTCTCTGTATTATATATAGGTCACCAGTGTCTGTATTGTGCGATCTGTGTAAAGCTCCCAGTCTGTAATTATGCAGATTGAAGGACACTTCCATCTCTGGGGTCATATTTGCAGTTGAGGAATGACATTGAACACTCACTCACACTATTTGATATGGAAGCACTAAGCAAATGACAGCTCCAATCACCCTGGTAACATTAGCATATTATTTCATTTACATGCATCTCTTTATGCAGCATGGTCTAATTGTACTGTTAAACTATTCATCATATTGTCAAATACTCGTTCATCTGTTTCATGAGAAATGATTACAGTGACTATATACTGTATCTGTTCTTTGTAACCTTGCTGAAGTCTTTCACTGACCACAACCTCCCTGGGACAGTGTCGGTCTACATCTACGTGCATATAGATGTGTCTGGTTGTTGTAAAGGTGAAAGTATAGGGCTATTTCCGTAAATATCATAATTGAAATTGTTTGCAGCAAACACAATGTGGGTCATATAGTGAAACTCTGCAAAAGAAGAGGCAGCACGGTGGCTCAGTGGTTAGCACTTCTGCCTCACAGCGCTGCGGTCATGAGTTCAATTCCCGACCATGGAACTGTGTGGAGTTTGTATGTTCTCCCTGTGTTTGTGTGGCTTTCCTCCGGGTGCTCCAGTTTCCTCCCACACTCCAAAAACATACTGGTAGGTTAATGGCTGCTATATAAGTAGCTGATGATTATAAGAAAAAACATCAAATGATATATTTATCATCGAAGATGCACTTTTTGTTTTCTACTTGAGACAATTGCGACTTTTTTCAAAGCCCAGAATCCTAAAAAGGGCTGTTGCATCGTGACATGGTCACCCCCCTTTTCATGTGCCGCGTTATACACAAGAGGATTTCATGATTACAGAAGTCGGTAGGTGTAGTATTACTGACACCGCTGAAACAGATGCTTAGTGATGCAGACCGCGCAGGTCACCCAATTAATCCAGTTTCATTTGTAGTTCGGGGTGTGTGTTTTTTTTAAGTGTTATTTTAATAAGTTAGTAATTCATTTTCTTTGTTAGTTTCCTTTTGGACGTTTGTCTTTAGATAGTACTTTGAAGTTCATTTTATTTTTTCTTTTAGTTAATTCTATTTTTTTTTAAAGAATGTGGAGGAGCTTCAACCAAAGCTCCATGAATCCTCATAGCATTGACCACAGACAACCGGGTTGGGCTCAGGTAGCGCACTGTGTGTTTTTGCATTTCATGTGGCTGTTGTTAGCGCTCAGACTCACGGCAGTAAATGGGATCCGGTTCTGGTGAGAACTTGCCACTTAGTCCCAGTTTTGAGAAACATGGTTTCAACAGTGCCGTGACCTACTGGGATGCAGTGGCGACTACCCCAACGCTCTTTCAACTGATGAATAATCAATAAATTTCACATTGCAAGCATTGTCTGTGACAGACATGGATGTGTTGGTGGTCTTCCATCCATCCCTTGCCAAAGACAGCTTTGGCATTGCCATCCAGATTGGAGGACCCCATCTCTCTTGCTATGTCCACCGATATGGTGTCACTGGGCGTTACCCGTAGTGGCTAAACACAGAAATTTAGTTTCATCCCAGGATTCATCCAATGTTAAACATGCCCCTGTCGATTATATCTCAAGCTTTGTCTAACCTTCCTCAACGTCAATTTCTCTCGCTGACATACTTATCCCACTCCTTCCTGGGCTTCAAGACTTGCAGCCTGTCGTAACTGAAGCTGTCAGATAGCATCACAAAAGAACTGTGACCTAAATTGCGGTCTGAGCAAAGACAGAAGAAATCAAATACAGAGCTGCAGAACCATCAGCCTAACTAGCTGAATGCAGATACAAACATTCAATGTCAATCATTTGGGCAGTGCTTGCAGGAGTCAACAGTGATAACAAGATGACTAAATATACTCTTAGGGGGGTATTCAATTGTCAGCGAGTTTTGTTTTTTTTGACCGAGTTAAGTCATTTTAACGCTGTTTTTTTTTTTATCATTTTTGAGCGGGTTAACTTTACCCGCAATTAAATTCCATTTTTAACGCTACGTTTTTTTCCCTCAAACGGTCCTCTCGCGGTGCAGTGGAAGGTCTATTGAAAGTATAGGGTGTAAGAGAGGCAGCCGCGCTAAAAGCTATTCAATTGTTTTTTAACACGGCGCGTTAAACAGGAAAATATGCTGTTTTATCTCGCACCTCTTTGGGGTGTGATAAAAATAAAAAAGTATTTGAAATCATGTAATAATGTGGAAAAAAAGTTAAACTTATGTTTATCACTAATGCCAAACTTGTGTAAGTTGATTTTCTTGTGAAAAAATAATGTAATAAAATAAACTAAAAAAAAATTAAAATAAAATCACTAATTAATTATATTTATGTATGTTTCTGGTACAAATATGAATGTAGTAATGTGTTTTGACATGGTATAGATGATTGTATGGTAAAAAATTGTTCAATTAAAAAATATGCTAAAGAAAGTACTGTAATGTAGATATTATCAATGTGCAATGCAATCTAATGTATGGAAATGTATGCAAAACCTTTTTTTGTGTTATACATGACCACGTTAAAACTCCCCTTCACTCCCCTAAAATCTTGCAAACACAGTGATTAACACGCGGGGGGCAGCGTTCCCTCTTTTTCAGTTGAATTGCACAAGTTTTCCCGCTGCGCTAACTCAAAACGGTCGCTATTGCCATAAAAAAATCCGTGGGAGGTTTTTTTTTTTTTACGCTTCGGGGAAAAAAAAACAACTTGCTAACAATTGAATACCCCCACTTAGCCTGTAAAATAATCCTGCCACTCCACAGGTTGAATATTGACACATATAAAGATATATCAACAATTTGATGCTTTCTATAAAGGAAAAAATGAAAACAAAGTTTGACACATATAAATGAGTATTGTCCTAGAAAAGAAACACAAGTATCCTTTAAAAAAAGTAAGTTTTTCTGTTCCAGCAAGTTCATTTGCAAATTTTAACAAGCTTCCCACTGCTTTTGAGTATGTATGTATCGTCACGATACCTATTCTGTTAACGCTATCTCAGCATTTTTTATGCATTAATATATTCAAATATTTATTTTTTTACTAAAGTGTAAAATATGTTTTTAAACACTATTAAAAATTATTCGTCGGTTTACGCCTCCGCAGAACTGCAGAGACTGGGGCGAGGTAAGCTCCAGGTTCTGAAGAATGGGGTCTCGCCAGGACAAGTGTCCTTTTAAACAGCGTTATATATTAATGCACACTGCGCTGATCTTGTGGAGTACAGAGGAGGACACGTATTAAATCAGTGTGGTTTCTCATCTACGAATGAGCTATCCAATTACATGACTTCATTGCCAGATTTCCTGAAGACCGCCACAAACTCAATTGCATGGAATTTATTTTTTACTAATATACAGCCAGTCAGCACATAGTCGCACATAGTTTGTGTAGCCCTTTCCATGTAAATTCCTGGATAGCAGTGAACGAGAACATGAACTGGTCCAAGCCCTGGGGCATTCCAGTTCTTTAATGCCACACTATAAATTATGGGTGCAATAGACACGTAGTTAGGATTAATTAACGAAAGCCTCCTGCAATGCAATCATGCTTCTCCTTTTGAAAATGTGAAACTTTTCTGAGCAAAGCAATTAATCTACGTTGCAGCTATTTAAAGAATTAATCAGCTTTCCCTCTAAAGCAGGCTCTGAGCCTGAGAAATTAATCAGGCCACTTAATATGATTAAGGCAAGGGAGTTTAGCAATTAATTATATAAATAGGGAGATTATTGTATTTGTGATTCTTGTTATATAACAAAATGTAAGTTCTGCCCTGGCTGCAGTAGTAATGTTGTAACAGACACCGGGTGTAATAAACTCTCATACACTGGAAGAGGTTTCTCATGAATATCTAAAAGTTAGCAAAGTAGGAACATTATTTATTTCATTTTGGCTTAATAACTAATTATTTGAACCAGTGGTCGAAGTGGAAATTTAGAAGTGCTGGGATGGAACGTCCATTTCGAAATGAATGTCTGGGGGCCCCGGGGGCCACCTAGGCCCCATCGAAGGTTTAGGGGTTTTGATAGAATTATTATATTATATTATATTAAATGATGCAAGGCTATCTACCCTGTGTCCCCCACCTCTCCTGTGTCAAATTACCTTACCTCTGTGTCCGTCCACCTCTCCTTCATGTCTCCTTTGTGTACTTATATCTCCATAATATTATAACTTTCCATAATATCTCCCTTATAGCTTCCATGCTGTCATTTATCTATCCCTGATCTGTTTCCTTTCTATGTTCCTATGTGCTCCTATCTTCATTGCAGGTGTCCCCCTCTTCCTCCCTACCTGCTCTCCCCTGTGCCTCACATCCTGCTTCTCTCGCTCCTCCCTTACTCCTTGATCCTATCTATCCCTGTTCATACTCCTATTATTCCTTTCACTAGTGAACTCACACTTTTGCCCTTCTATCATCACACTGCACTCTCCTCCACCACACTGCATCCTCCATCATCACACTGTACCCCTCTCCATCACTCTGTGCCCCTTCATCATCACACTGGGCCCCCTCCTTTATCACAATGTGTCCCCTCCTTTATCAAACTGTGCCCCTCATCATCACTCGGTGCCCTCTCCTTTATCATATTGTGTCCCCCCTTCATCACACTGTACCCCCTACTTCATCACACTGGGCCACTTCATCATCACACTGTGCCTACTGATCATCACTCTGTGCCTCCTTCTTTATAATACGGTGCCCCCTCATCATCACTCGGTATCCCCTCCTTTATCACACTGTGCCCCCTTCCTTTATCACACTGTACCCCTTCCTTTATCACACTGTGCCCCCTTCTTTATCACACTGTACCCCTTCCTTTATTACACTGTGCCCCCTCCTTTACCACACTGTGCCCCCTTCTTTATCACACTATGCCTCCTCATTTTTCACACTGTGCCCCCTCCTTTATCACACTGAAACCCTTCCTTTATTACACTGTGCCCCCTCCTTTACCACACTGTGCCCCCTCCTTTATCACACTGTGCCTCCTCATTTTTCACACTGTGCCCCCTCCTTTATCACACGATGCCTCCTCTTTCATCACACTGTGTCCTCTCCTTCATCATACTGTGCCCCTTCATCACACTGTGCCCCCTCATCATCACTTGATGCCCCCTGCTTTTTCACAATGTGCCCTTTCATCATCACTCTGTGCCCCCTCTTTCATCACACTGTGTTTTCTCCTTCATCATACTGTGCCCCTTCATCACTGTACCCCCTCCTTCATTACATTTTGCCCCGTCATGATCACACTAGGCCACTTCATCATCACACTGTGCCCCCTCATCACCACTCAGAGCCCTCTCCTTTATCTCACTGTGCCCCTTCCTTCATTACACTGATGCCCCCTCTGTTCTTTACTGATCTTTCTATGATCTTCTTTTCCTTAGTGTTCCGCTTCTGGTTGCTCTCCGCACTCCTCCTCACTGACAATGTTGGGCTGTGATGATGTCACATCCGACAGTCACTGGGAAGGGAGCAGCCGAGCAGGGAAGAGGGGGAAGGAGCTGCCACTGGGGGTGGCAGCAACAATTTATTACAGGGCCGGTGGTGTAAGGAAGTGGGAAGAAGAGGTGCCGGTATGTCATATCGGCACATACAGCCCCGCTGCGAGCACTGATTTGAACCTTAAAGGGGTCATATTAAAGTGGACGTAAGAAATGTTTGACTGATATACATTTCCGTACTGCGCCTACTGTGTATCGTTGAGTTGCTTCTCCTCACTCCTGGAGGCATCCGCTGTTACACCGTACAGTAGGCCTATTTCTTGTGGCTACTGGTGGACTGGTGCAACGATACACAATGATAAAGACGATCAGAAGCACTATCAAGCCAAGCCGCTTGTGATTGGCTGATTGCGTGTTGACCCCTCCAGCTGGTAGCTCTTATATCATCAGGTAACATTGTATGAACTACAGGTACAACAAAAAAAAGAGCAAAGTTTTCATTACCATAATTGACGGCATTGCGTCATTAACCATAGCCATAGATAGTTGAATCTCCCCCCGGATGGTACAAGGCAACAAAAAGATTTATCTGCAGGAAAATCAAAGCAGTCTAGCACGGAGCCCAGATTCATTCAATAGTGGTTTACACTCCCTTAAGTTACACCCCTGAGTTGAGTGAATCACATTGCACCCATATCATCATCATCATCACCATTTACTTATCCAAATATAATCTTATAATGCCTGCTAGTACCTCCTTATTGTTACTGTGCACTGTCTATCTTAAAGAGACCTTATGATATAGTTTGGTTCAAACTGGTTTCACTCTTGTATTTCTCTATTAACTGTATCAAACAACATTCCTAAGGGGGAAAATTGGGGCTAATTAGACGTGTCGTAATCTGCCAAAACAATGCCGTGATCCACCAATTGCCTAGTCTACACCCCATGATGCCACCTTACTTTCAAGCAGGTCCTGCCGTTCTCACTTTTGAAAACCGGACCAGTCTTGAGAAAATTGGGATGATACTTTCACTTTTGCTGTGGTCCAGTTTCAGGGTTTTTTTAAGATATATTTTAAAAAGAGAAATGCAGCTAAGTGAATTAAAAACAATACTTACAATTTAACAACCCTACACTAATAGATTATATAAACATGTGAGGAATACATAGTTTGTATAACTTTCCAGTGGTCATTTGGAAAAACTGGTGCAAAAGAAAAAAAAAGATAGTTGTCGTGAACATAGAGAATTTACAGTTATAAGGGTTAACCCATCACATGATTTGGGGGAATAAGGCCTAAATCATAACTGCAGTGTAAATATGGTATATTAAGTGAATCTGTTGATAAATTGAGCTACTAAGGTGTAAAATGTGAAGTGAGGGAGTCTGTTGGGTGTGTATTTGGTGGCTCTGCACATCCCAGTGTTAGAAGATAGAAGTGTCACCTGTGGCAGCTTCAAAGGCCCCTGCGGTGAGATATATCCTGGCCTAGGATGGAGTTTTGACACCTGAATAGACTTTTAGGAACCGCTCAGCATGATGTCTGGCTCAAGGAGACCATGGGGTAAATGTATGAACGTGCGGGTTCTTCAACACCCGCGTGTTCAGCGTGTTCGGCGATTAAATTTCAAGCGGCGCTGCATTGTAAAGGGAAGTTTCCCTTTACATTGCAGCGCAGCTTGAAATTTAATCGCCGAACACGCTGAACACACGGGTGTTGAAGAACCCGCACGTTCATACATTTACCCCCATGTGTTGACTTGGCTATATTTTATGTAGACAAAAATAATTCAGTTTCAAATATGCCACTTAAAATCAATAAAAGTAGTGATCAACCACATATTCCTCAATAGCATGTTGAAGGGCAGCTCATATGTCAAATTAAGAATTCTGCCACACACAGAAGTTGAGGAAATTAGTATAAGGCCAACTGATACCCTGTACCTAGGCCTGTTTGGTATTAATAGATTGATAAATTCATAGGGGATCTATTGATAATAAAATTGGGTCTGTGTGACGCTCCACAGAAAGTTAGGTCACATAGTAGAATTGGGTAGTAAATCAGGCAACATGCAAATGGTGAGTGGAAAAAGTGTCACAGACCACAACCCCCCTGGAGGTGGGGAAAGGTGTAAAGGTGTCTTTAAAAAGCTGAGGCCGGTTACAAGAAATTGTCAGCTTTTTGCGGATCAATCTAATTGATGGACTGTCCATCTTTTCTGCCTACCCCTAGGTATACAGATTATTACAGGTCAGTTATGCTCTGTGCTTTCATCCAGTTTGTTTTTATAACTGTTTGCAATTTTTTATTTGTATGTCTTTATCTAAATTTTTTATTATCTGTAAGCATTGTACCTTTTGTATATTAAATCTAACTATTTAATAGTTCTGTCCTTATTGCTCTAAACAAATCCATTGCCTGTTAGAAGAGAGATTGCTTTTCTGGATTAATGCTTTAGAAACCAGAGTGTGAAGGATTACCTGTTTAGCTACCAGAACACTGAGTGTGCGCAATTAGATAATTGAGTCATAGGTTTGATATGGGCCTTATACGTAGCTGGTGGCAGTTGGCGCAGAGTTGTGGAAGCGGGTGTCTGTGTTGGAAAAAGGGACCAGTAAATCTGTAGCTTTAAAGAAAGAGGTGAGTGTGAGATTTGGGCTGGAATCCTGTGTGTTCCAAGTCACGAGTGCGCAGTGGGCGGTTCGTGACAGATAAAGGGGGTCAGGAGCGGTTTTGTGACAAAATAGAGGTGATATATATTGTATGACTGTTGGAAGATATGAAAAGATATTAATTCAGGGAGTAGCTAGAGGGGGCTTATCCCTGACAGTGGTGTTTACTTTGTAAACTGCACTTGAAAAATAACAGATCCCCTTTTCTAATTTTATGTGTGTTATCATCTCTACACCGAGTGAAGTCAGCAGGAAAGTGTCAGATAAAAGAAAAGAGAAAGAAAGAAAAGATTGCATTCAGCCCAAAATGTCTTAGTGCGTACTTGTTAAATGTGTAACCGTGTTTGTACGCAGAGTTAAGCCTCTTACAGCATGGATATTATATTAATCTGTCTAGACAGAGCTGACGTGTGTATGAGAAATGTAAGGGTGCTCTCACAGCAGCGTAATCCCGTGACCAGCAATACCAGCGTAGAGTGACATGTGAACATGTTAAGTCTAATGAAACACAAACACGCTACGGGCATTATAAAGACAGAACGTCAGCTCCACAATATGCAGGTAGGGGAGGAACATCCTCAAATTCACATAACCTTATTGGCTACTGTTTAAAAGAGTTTCCAGGGACGATTTCACGCTCAGTCGACAAATACAAGCCCATCATACATGATATTATCGATGTACTGCTACTATATCCGTCATGTCAGAATTTTTTTTGATAACATGTTTTTTTTGCAATTGAAATACTCCTCTTCATTGAAAACTGACTTATAAAACCCAAAAAGTGCAAACAGATAGTAAAAATTGCACCTAAGGGTCATGAAAAAGAATAATTTTGTTGGTCAATATTGAAGAATAAGAAGAATTTTATATTATTGTATTTTTTTTTTTTTTTAATATTTCATTATTCACAAATATGTCTGTTAAATCCACCTTGCCTTGATAGAACATCAGCTGTTTGATCATGAAAGCATTAGTCGGAGTACGTTCTTAACCTACCGTTTGTTCTCAGAGACTAATTGGGATCGGATCTCCATTAAATTGTCGCTATTCTTGGAATGTGTAGTTCTCTAATTAATATAATTGAGGATTCCTGAAGAATATATCGGACTTCAGGTATCAAGGTAGTTTATATTTGGAGAAATAATACATATCTGAAGCAGGGAAATAAATATCAAGAGGCTTTGGCCTAGGTTTTCCTGTTGAATTGTATTGTGATTTTATGTATATATTTTATATAGTGATATGTATTAAAGTTTGTTTTTATTATAAGAACCAATCGCTTATTTTTATCTGTAAGAATTACCGTGAGCAATTTATATTTTTAGCCACTTCCTACAGCACTAATCTTTTGTGTTTTTTTAGATATTATTGGTATATTAGTATATTAGCATACCTGTGTATTACATGGATATACACCGATCAGCTACAACATTAAAACCATCTGCCTAATAATATCTAGGTCCCCCTCGTCCCTCCTAAACAGATCTGACCCGTTGAGGCATGGACTCCACAAGACCTCTGAAGGTGTCCTGTGGTGTCTGGCACCAAGTCCTGTAAGTTGCGAGGTGGGGCCTCCATGGCTCGGACTTGTTTTTCCAGCACATCTCACAGATGCTCGATTGGACAATGTTTAGGTAGGTGGTACCTCCAGAGCTGGTGCAAGGTCTCTAGGCGCCCTAGGTAAAGTTTCAGCCTACCCCATCCCCTCATGTGAGGCTCTCACACACTTAATTCCGTTTTGAAAATTAATGAATAGGAATTCTGCATTTATTTTTAGTGTAACGGCCTTACCTGGATTCCTTTGGATCAGCTGCCAGTCATGGCCCTTTCTTCAGCAACAATCTCTCCCAGACCACTTGAGTCTACTGGAGAAAGTGCAACAATCACTGGAGTGCAATAATCTGGAGGGGAAGGAAGGGGGGTGTCCGAGGTGACTAACAGAAGTAGAGACCAAGCACTCTACTCCTATTGCCGGCACTTCGATCTGCTCTGGGCCTGGGCGCGGGGCTACAGATATTCGAGACAGGGAAGTATCCCGCCTGACTATCTCACTCACCGATGTACCGGTGAGGGCCCTACCAAGAGAAAGACGAAACCACACAATGACACTCCCCGGATAGTCTGTTTCCTCCTGCTGGTCGTTTGTGACTCCCAGGATTGTAAGTCACAGACTATAAATAATAGTCATGTTTCTCCACCATGCTTTGCAAATCACACCCCCCCCCCCCCCCCCACAATTTTTTTTTTACCTCCCTACTACCTGGATTGGGCTTTGGGCACCCTCATTTGTTAAAAGAAAAATATTTTAATAATTATAATGTATTAACTCAAATTTGTTTGTTCTCCTCAAGAACAGTCAGCACATGCAGGGGGCTCTTCAAACTTCCTGTCTCCCAAACGTCAGCCCAAAATCTCCTCAGGTTCTTCACAGAGAGTAGGGGGGTGGGGTGGAGCGGAGTGGAGTGGAGCATGCAGGAAGAGGAGGGGGCTACGGAAAATAACTTTATACACACTGTCTGTCACTGACAGTGTGAGCACAGTGGCTGGCACATTGGTGGGCGGAGGCGCCGCCAAAGATATCACATGATCACTGACAGTCTATCAGTCAGTGGGAACTGCGCGCGCATTTGAAGAGCCTGAGTGCTTTTACACCTTTCTATCACAGCCACCATTACCCTTTTCAGCAATTTGTGCTACTTTAGCTCTTCTGTGGAATTGGACCAGACGATCTAGCCTTTGCTTCCCATGTGTATCAGTGAGCCTTGGGTGCCCATGACCAGGGCCACCATCAGGGGGGTACAGGGGGTACCCTTTACCGGGCCCGGGCTCACCAGGAGGCCCGGCAGCACACTCTTACCAGGGGTCCGCTATCTTCAGCCTGGCTGTCACTGTGACAGCCAGGCTGAAGAAAGCAGCGAAGACGCCAGGACTGAAGGACAGCGGGCAGAGCTGTGATTGTACTTTCAGCCTTAACTTCCGCAGTGAAACGCATATGCGTTCCACCAACAGGAAGTTCGGCTTTTGGAACGCAAACTTGCGTTCCAAATGCCGAACTTCCTGTTGGTCGCGTTCCACTGCAGGAGTTAACGGTAAGAAAACTGTGACCTTTATAGAGCTTCTATTTGCTGCACTTTAATGGGAACATTACAAAATGCCAGTAGATACCGCAGAGCAAGGACAAGCTGGGACTCAAACAAATTAAAGTTTGATACAGCTGGCGGAAGGAGGATGATTGTTGTGTATCTCAGTACACATTGTCTGTTGTTATATTACTTTTCTATCACAAGCCTGACATTCTGAATGCTTAAGACGTATGGTCAGGGGCGGATCTAGAGAATTCTTCTACCAGGGGCGATTTAGGCCCCGCCCCCTTTTTACATCTGAGGCTGCCGGCGGCTGCACACTATGTGCAGGTCCGTTCGGCAGTGACAGGTAGGGACAGTGTGCTGCCCGGATGCTCTGATTGTGTTTAAAACACAATCAGAGCAGCCGGGCAGCACACTGTCCCTGCCTGTCACTGCCAAACGGACCTGCACATAGTGTGCAGCCGCCGGCAGCAAGCAACTGCTAGGGGGGGGGGCGATCACCCCGATCGCCCCCCCCCCCCCCCCCCTGGATCCGCCACTGCGTATGGTTGACCTTTTTCTCCTACAAATTTAACCTTAGAGTCATCTAATTGTGGGCTCTGACTGACCCAAGCTAAACTTGGAAGTATTGGAAGAAAAATGGGTGGCACTGTTTGCTTTCTATATACTCATACACATACAGAAGGTGCTATATTTTTATGGCATTTGCTGTTCAGGATGAATTAATGATTTTTAACCTGAGACTGCCTAGCAGTTATAAGCCAGTGTTCAGTAAATCCCATATTGTCCAGGTAACCAGCTGCATGGTAAATGAATTGCCCTATATGGATACAAACAAAAATCAGTTGTTGGTGCTTATCCTTATTATTGCAAATCTGCCCGCTGTCCTTGAGTCCCTGAAGTCTCTCTCTCCCTCCCTCTCCCCTAATACTAATATATATATATATAATAGGGCCCTCCCTTAACTTACCTTTCAATCGTCTAAGTCTAACCCCCTTCATGGAAGAGAGCACCAGGGAGGGAGCCGGATTGTGACCACAAAAGGTAAGGTTTTTGTTCTCGGTTTTTTTTCTACTGGATTATTTTTTTCATTGCCTTGGGCCCCCAGGCACCTGCCCATCATGCCCAGTCGGAAAGATGGCCCTGGGGGGGGGGGGGAGTCATCGGGGGGCCCTGCCTGTTTCATTGTACTGGGCCCCACGATTTCTGTGGCGGCCCTGTCCATGACCCTGTCACCAGTTCACCAGTTGTCCTTCCTTGGACCACTTTTGGTAGGTACCAACCACTGCATACCGGGAACACCCCACAACACCTGCCGTATGGGAGATGCTCTGACCCAGTCGTCTAGCCATCACAATTTGGCCCTTGTCAATGTCGCTTATATCCTTACGTTTACCCATTTTTCCTGTTTCCAACACTTCAGCTTCCAGAACTGACTGTTCACCTGCTGCCTAATATATCCCACCCCATGACAGGTGCCATTGCATCAAGATAATCAAAGCTATTCATGTCAGTGGTTTTAATATAATGTGTATCGGTGTATATTATTGACTGTCATTTTCTTGTGTGGCATCATACAACTGACACAGACAACATGTAGAAAGAAATTTAGGGAATAAACCAGTGCAAGAAATACAGCCCAGACAGAAACCATAACTTCCTCTTCTAGATCTTGCGTTGCGTCATATGTTGGCTCAGAGATCATAGTGAGTATTATAAATCGTTTGTGTCCTCCCTGCCTTTATTCCTTAGTTTAAGAACATAAGTAAATAAAAACAATTTTCCGGCAGTGAGATCTATAATCAAATGCTGGACACGGCTATGGAGCCGTAAGCGGATGAACAAAACGCACATGGACTAACGTGTTCACATGACAAAGGAGCATTGAAAGCAGAACATGACCTGTTCGTAGGACTCACAATTGTTTTGTTAGAAAACCAGGACCAGAGGGAATCCAGTGCTTAGTTTTACCTGTCCATAACTTTTCTCATTTATGCAAAATATTCTACTTTTGTCCCATCTGTCCACAGCGCATCTATTACAAAAGGGTCAACCCCATTCTTTTTGGAGAGTCACGGTTTCCTCCTGGATAATGCACAATGCAGACGACTATGGCGCACCTTGACCTTTTAGTGTGCTTTGTTGGGCAACGCATCTTGGGAAGAATAACTATGGTGTTGAATTATTCTCATTGTATATTATTATTAAACATTTATTTGTGCCTCGGAGGGTGGGACACAGCATTGCCCGCCCCCTGACTTTTAGGTCCCATAGAAGTCTCACCCCTTGCAGCCACGGTAGTTTCGCCACTGTGTGAAAATAGTCTGATGATGAGAAATGCTTTTCTCCAGCTGATTCTCCCAGAGGTTCACTTACTTTTCCCAACAAAGACAGCGAATGCCAGATCATGAAACATTGAAATGGGTCCGCATTGCATTGTGAGGCACCGTTTGAACGTATCCCAAGTTACAAAATCAGCTTTGTGGTTTTGCGATCTGACGTTCGAATAAAATACGGCTTGATGTCCGGTTTGTAGTTTCATAAATTGTATGGTTTAAAACCGCACAAAAAGACTCATTTTAAAATGCGGTTTGGAAAGAAACACACTGGGCCTGATTCATTAAGGAAAGTAAAGCAAAAAAAAATGTGTAATTTTGCACCTTGGCAAAACCATGTTGCATTGGAGGGGGAGGTAAATTTAAAATGTGGGGACAGATTTATAGTTGGGGTAGGGCATGTCCTAGATCATCTTTCAGTTCAGTGTAGAAATAAAGATATTTGTGGGCTACATGAAAAATCAGCCAGTATTTAAAATAATGCACCCCTTCATCATCATCATCATCATTTATTTATATAGCGCCACTAATTCTGCAGCGCTGTACATTCACATCAGTCCCTGCCCCATTGGAGCTTACAGTCTAAATTCCCTAATATAGACACAGACACACACACACACACACACACACACACACACACACACACACACACACATAGACACTAGGGTCAATTTTTGATAGCAGTCAATTAACCTACCAGTATGTTTTTGGAGTGTGGGAGGAAACTGGAGCACCTGGAGGAAACTCACACAAACACAGGGAGAACATACAAACTCCACACAGATAAGGCCATGGTCGGGAATTGAACTCATGACCCCAGCGCTGTGAGGCAGAAGTGCAAACCACTAGGCCACTGTGCTGCCCCTAGCATTGAAACATAGCCCCCACACCCCTTGCATTGAAACATAGTTTTGTCTTGGATCAAAGTTACTCTTTTTTTTTGCTTTGCTTTGAATCAGGTCCATTATGCTTCATCCCTCTCCCCTCTCAATAGGACTTAGATAAATATCACATCACATGTTGGGAAACGCAGAGAATTAAAAATCTTTATTTCACAGTTAAGTTGGGAGTAATTGTAAAGCTGAATAAATATAAATATTGATATAATCCAATAGAATAATTTCCCTAGAGCAGTGTTGGCTAACCTGTGTCACTCCAGGTATTGCGAAACGACAAACCCTAGCATCCTTTGCTAATATATAGTAGCTTATTGCTGGAAGGGTATGCTGGGACTTGTAGTTTCACAACACCTGGAGTGCCACAAGTTAGCCAATACTGCAGTAGAGCAATCACTTTCAAAGGGAGCGGTATGTTATTTTGATGAGTGTATTAGCTACAACAAATAAATATACAAAAAAAATTCAACTACTTTAACAGTGACATGGATTAAATGCAGACTTACATTAAAACAGACAGAGGGCATTTCCAACGCCACTGCCATCCAGACTGCTAGAAATTGAGAACATTCCGCATACCGGCACTTCACATTTACGTCACAAAACAGAGCTACATTTAAATTTCTGAATTTAAAACATCAATGGCAACCGGACAATCTAAGGGTTAGGGTTAGGGTTAGGGTTAGGGTTAGGGTTAGGGAACCCTGGCCGAAGGGTTAGGGTTAGGGTTAGGGTTAGGATTAGAGTGGCGTTGAAAATATTCTCTGTCTGTTTTAATGTCAGTCTGCATTTAATCCATGTCGGTGTAATGAGATTTTTTTTGGGTCTATATACTCGTTGTCGCTAATGTACTTGTCGAAATAACGAGTACCACCACTTTAATAACCGCATCTCTCAAATATAGGCGTAGCCATTTTTGGAAATAAATATATTTAACTTTCCTATAAAGGGTTTTGTGCTTTCTGATTACCTAAATTTATTGGCTTGTATTTGTCCTCCTCTGACCTTTACTAAGGGGTATTTACTAAACTGCGGTTTTGAAAAAGTGGAGATGTTGCCTATAGCAACCAGTCAGATTCTAGTTAGCATTTATTTCGAACATTCTACAAAATGACAGCTAGAATCTGATTGGTTACTAATAGGCAACATCTCCACTTCTTCAAACCTGCAGTTTAGTAAATATATCTTTATCTCTATGGCTTGTTTTTGTGCTTTCTAGTCATGAATCTATATTATCAAGAAGACTAGGACAATGAATATACATATCTCTGTCTTTTCCTGTATACATATGGCTTAAACCGCCAACATGGAGATAGAAATAAAAAGCATTGTGGTAAAAATTGCAGAAGTACAAGCAAATAAAGTTATACGAAGGTGGACTCCTTTAAGCAGTTGTGACACCTCTGTATAGTGTTATTTTGTGCAAATCTCCCCACGAGCCGAGGTCAGTTTTGCTGCTTTCGTCCTTGTATGTAACTGTGCAAAGCACTTTAAGGAACAAATTCTGCATAATAAGCACAATCCAATCTCCTGACACAAAACCGAAAACCATGAGTCAGTTGGAAATATGCAACTATTACGGATTATGTTCATCAGCGCCGCTTCCCCTCCCTACCAAAATGATTTAATGCAGTGATATGCAGATTTAATTTAAACCAGATGTCTCAGGTCTTCAAAATGCCCTTCTGATATGTAGAGCAGAGAGGAACTGTGTAAATGTTGTCAGATATTGTATATTCTTCAACAAAATTAAAAAAAATCTAAAGTACCCGTCTATACTGTATACAATGGGGCAACGTTGCTACAGACCCACACATGTGCAATCTAGATAATACTGCCATTATCCTAATACACTTAAAGAATAAATCTTCGGTTATTTTGTGCTATCTGCTCCACTCTACTTCTTCCTGTCATGTGCGCTTCATTGCCTAGCGACAGGAAGCTGCATCTCCCAGCTGACCCGTTGCTGCCGACGCATGCACAGTATGTCCACATCCCGTTGCTAGGCATTGGAACTGTTTCTGTTCTGTCGGTAGTCAGTTACGTTCTCTCTGGCCAATCAGCACAAGCCTCCCTCTATTTAATGCCGGCTCTGGCACCGTTAGGGTGCCAGAGTATTAGGTTTATATCTATCACCAGCATTTCCCTTGTTCCTGCTCCAGTGATCCTTTGGCTCCTGAGTCGGTTTGGCTTCTGACTCTTGTTTGGATTACGATTTGGTCTCATCTCACTCTTCTGGTTTGAGCCCTGGCTTTCCCTGACCATTCTCTGGATCTCCATTTGGTACCTCGCATCCCGACTGGCTCTGACCCGGATCATATGACTATTCCACGTTCAAGTACTACTTCACTAGTGACTGTCTTGGAGAACCGTGACCTGCACACCCATTGCAGCCAAGTCCATAACTTCTTACGAGGTGCTTTAGACTCTGCGATTCCTTGTTCAGTTGTGTCAAGACTGGCAAGTAGCCCATACAGTAATTAGTCTTGTGACAGTATACTCTAGTCATGGATGGTAAAGTTGAACCCTCTGTTTACGAACTCCTACTCTATTTGGCTCAGCAAGTTGACCAACATTAATCCAACTACAGTGCATTCAGGGGGTAGTCTCTTGGTTAGAATCACTTCAGGAAACCCTGACCACCCATCAAGCGGCCCCAACTTTGCTAACCTCCTCCTTGGTTTCAACCGTTATTGTCAATACCACCTGTTCTAAGGGTTTGCGCATTCCAACCCCGGAAAATCATGGTGGTGACCCTAAAAAGTGAAAAAGTTTTTTAAACCAATGCGCCATTCAATTCAAATTAGCCCCTGAAAACTTTACGACTGAAAGATCCAAGGTGGTTAACATTATTTCCCTAAGTACCAGTCAAGCCCTCGCAGATCAATTCTGGACCCTGGCCTCCAAATTTAAATGGAATAATGATGCCTTGGTAGCTACCTTCTGCCAGGGGTTATCTGACCCAATTAAGGATGATCTGGCCTATCACGATCTGCCTGCTAGCCTGAATGACCTTGTTTCCCTCTGCATCAAGGTGGATATCTGCCATAGGGAACGATCTCAGGAGAGGAATCATGTCCGCTGCTTCTCCCCATGATTAGCTCCTCACGTTCAGTATCTCACTCAAGTTGCCAAGGAACCTATGCAGATTGGTTGTTCCCGTCTCACCCAAAGGAGCAAGATTGCCGCATTAAAAATCATCACTGCCTCTATTGTGGAGAGGCATTTGTTATCATCCTGTTCAAGAGGGTGGGAAATGCCTCTTCTCAGTAGATGAAAGTGGGGTCGACCTAGGATCCAGGTCCCTCACTCCCTGCAATCCCAACTTCTTCATGCCAGTCACCCTCACGTCTCTGTATACCTTTGAGGACTTTGGATCCACCGTAACTTCATTTCGGCTGTTCTAGCATCCAAGCTCCATCTGTCTACGCACTCTCTGCCACATCCTCTGGCACTGACTATAGTCAATAGTAATCAAGTCTCTAACGGTTTCATTACCAGTGTCACTGGCCTAGTTAAGTTGCTGGTATGAGCTCTTCACGCTGAGTGGAACAAGTTTCAAATCCTAATTCCTACCACAATCTGTTAACCCTATCATCTTGGGGTTACCCTGGCTCAGGACATTTTCTCCTCAGTTTGATTGGCATCGAGCTCAAGTCACCTCGTGGGATCTCTTCTGCAATAAGCATTGCCTACTCATTGTACCCTCCTCTGTATCTCAAGTACCGTGTTTCACCCTATCTTTTTCAAATGGCTCTTCTTGATCTCTATTCTGACATCCATGATGTTTTTTAAGCAAAACTGCTTCTGAGAGATGACCTCCGCATTGACCACGGGACTTTCCCATTGATCTTGTTCCTGACAAGAATGTCCCCAGGTTGACAGTATATCCCTTATCCCTACCGGAGACCAAGGTCATTTCAGAATACATTGCCGAGAACCTCCATTGGAGTTTTATCCGAAATACACATCACCTGCGTTGTCTGGCTTCTTCTTTGTTAAAAAGCTGGCACCCTAAGACATTACAGAGACTACCGTCAATTGAATGCCATTACGATCAAGAATCGTTATCCTCTTCCATTTATCTCAGAGTTGTTTGACCCGATAAATAGAGCCCGGATTTTCTCCAAAATTGACCTTAGAGGAGCTTATAGTGTAATTCAGATTTGTCAGGGCAATGAATGGAAAACTGCCTTCAATACCGGAGACGGACTATGAATATCTTGAGATGCCCTTTGGCCTCAGTAATGCCTCAGCTGTTGTTCAAGGGTTCATTAATGAGATTTTCTGGGACCCCCTTTACCAGTCAGTGGTAGTCTGTCTTGATGATATTCTAATTTTTTTTCTCAGAACCTATCTGCTTAAAGTCATGTTAGAAAGGTACTTTCTAGAATATGTCAAATCCGTCTCTTGTGGTGTCTTCTCTATATGAAGCTCATACAGCCAACATGTTATATAACTATTTACAGTTGTTGTTGATATTTATCTCCATAAAGAATTTTCAATACTCAATGTGATAGTGCTCAGTAAATATATTAATACAATTGCAATGCATCCTTTTAATGATAGTTGTAGTGAAGAGCTGTATGTGAAAAATTCTACTTCTCTTGGTTAAAATCAATCATACAGATTGTGCGTTAGACTTTATCTGGGTTACATAAGTAGGAGCAACAAGTTATATAAAGACCGAATAATAAAACTGCTTTAGTGCATTCTTAGATAACACAGAAGCAACACGTGGGTGACCTGGTTAGAGTGCTGGTCTAAAGAAAATATTTCCTGAAACATCTTCCTATGAGTCTACGTGAACCATTTAATCACTGCTACATTTCTTTTTCCATTAGAACAAGTTATTTAAAGTAGTCAGCTTCATTTCTCAATATAAGCCACCTGCAGATACACCGGAAAAACAAAACTTGGAAATAATTCTAAGACTATCATTTAAAAAAAAATAAAAAAAATCACTAACCCAGATTCATAAAGTGGTCTTAATATTTACCTTAAAAGTGATCTATATGCAGGGCCGGATTAACCAGAGGTCTAACTGGGCTACAGCCCAGGGGCTTGGGCATCCAGGGGGCCCTTGACAGAGCTCAGCAGAATAATTGATCGGGACAGGGGCGGGAGCGCCCCTGGCCCTATCAATGCTGTCACTGCAATCCTCCTTCTCCGGCACTCAATAATCTCCTTACTGAGGAGATCTCGCGAGAGTGTCATGAGATCTCCTCAGTAAGCAGCTTACAGCGCGCCGCGGAAGGAGGACTGCAGTGACAGCATTGATAGGGCCAGGGGCGCTCCCGCCCCTGTCCCGATCAATTATTCTGCTGAGCTCTGTCAAGGGCCCCCTGGACAGGAGAAGAGAAGGTAAGCGCTTGGGGGGGGGGGGGGGGTGGGGGGGGCGGTCGGCTAACAGGGGGGCTAGGCTGCTAGGGGGGGGCCTCACGGGGGAATGGGGGCCCCCTTAGCCCAGGGGCCTCCATTCCGTTAATCCGGCCCTGTCTATATGGCGCTGTGTTCTTGAAATACTCTGATATTTGTGAAGGAGTCTATGGGCTTGTTTCATCAAGGAACGTAAACGGCGATTTTGTGCATGTTACCCGCAAAGTTATCCTGCGCATACCCAGAACCGACTAAGTCGCCACAGAACCCAGACACGTCCGATTCATCTTCAAGCGCTAAAGACATACAGTCTACGATTTAAGGGGGGTATTGAGCTCACTGCGGGCGGCGACCGTTATGTTTTGTTACACAACAGATGTGTGCGGGTGTGTGTCTGTCTCTGTGTATGTATGTTAGGGAATTTAGACTGTAAGCCCCAATGGGGCAGGGACTGATGTGAGTGAGTTCTCTGTACAGCGCTGCGGAATTAGTGGCGCTATATAAATAAATGGTGATGATGATGATGATGTGTACAGGGATTAACTACGTGATGTGAGTTCCGGCACCATTTTTCTTACAAAAAAGCACTGTATATATATATATATATATATATATATATATAGATATATGTATTACTGATTCATATTAAAAAAATATCCATCTGACTTCCTGTCAATACTAATGATCTAACCAGATTTAGAATTCGTAACTTTTGCATGCAGCTACATACTATAGATCATGGATATTAGATGCATACTGGTTTCATATAAGCACTGTCACATGTTAACCCTATATATTTTTACTATTTAAGTACCTTTACATAAATACCTGTATTTAAGGGGATATATATCCTAACACTGCTTTTTTAATTTGCTGCTAAAATTGCCACACTCTAGTGTGTTTGAAAGCGTTACTCACATAGAAAGCTGTGTTAAAGCAGAAATCCCACAACAAATTATTATTTTTTCTTTAAATTGCAAGTTAAGTACATTTTTCTTAGCTATCCACCTATAAATTATTATGTCCTGTTTGAAATATCTCTGCCAAACAAAAATGGCTGCCAGACACAAACACAGTCAGACACAGGCTCACAGACACTCAGCATGTCATGTGATGGCAGAGGAGGGAGAACGAGGATGTCACTTTGCAGAGAGAGCTCAGAGGACCGTTCCAAAGCCTCTCTGCTCACTACATCACGTGACCAGAATGATAAATCATTAATAGTAGCCTGAAGAAAAATAACAAGGGAAAATGGCAAATACCTACATTCTTCTTATAGTACTTCTACAATGATTTATGTTAAAAAAAATATCACATAATTTTTCACGGGGCTGCTGCTTTAAGAAGTAATAAGTCGTTTTATTAGATAATTATAAAGCATAGCATTAACAGCAGCAATTTTTGCTACCTGTGCTTTTGTGAGTTTGCATCTAGATGTCTTGGTAAACAAACACAGCTATTATGCAGAGGCTGTGAGGTAAGAGGGGTCCAGGTCAGCATATAACAGTGCTTTCCTGTAATTAGTCTGACACATTCATTGTGAAGTACAAAGCAAATACAGATAGTACAAAACAAACGGAACACAAAGCCCGGCTGATTGCAGGAGCTCTAACTAAACATCTTGACATCCTCAGCTAACGCCAGACAGCTAAGATGTTTCCTGAGCAGCTACAAATAAACAGTTTGCAGTATGTGCAGTTTGTTCCTCCCTTCCTGTGTGAGCGTTAAGGCACATTGCCTCTTTGACTATTGGGCTACAGATTTGAACAGATTAGCGCAAAAGTCTGTTTGCGCTACTCAGTCCCAACGCCATGATGCTGGGCTTGTGATGCACTCACCAAAGATGGCAAGAGCTTCAGAACAGTGTTATATACACAACCAGAGGTGTTGCCCATAGCAACCAATCAGATTCTAGCTCTCATTCTGAAGAGTTTACTAGATAAATGAAATCTATGGGCAACACCTCCACTTTTTCTTTTTAGAAAATTTAGTAAATATATCCCCTAGAATGTTTATACAGAACTTGGTTTAAGATATGATAGGGCTTATAGTTACATATTTGATTGTTAAGGACTATTTTGCACATATACCCGACAGTAACAAAAACCCTCTGTGACTGGATGACTTATAAATAACTTATGGTATAAATTTATTTAAAGAAAATAGCGCAGAGCGCTTATTTATATAATTGCAAATGTACTTATTTTTTTTATAGTGTGTGTATGTTGGTAAAGCAGATATCTTTATTTCTGAGACCAGGGGAAGAAATTGGTTTGTTTTAACTTTGCTAGAGGAAATGCATTATATATCTGATACAATAAGCCTTTGTTGAGGACTTCTTTTGTGTATCTTGGAGTAGGAAAATGACTTGTTTTGGGTTTTGTGACTTTCTTTGGGAATGTGTATTCTGCAGCTGTCTGAAGAAAGGACCCATGCTAATCTCATGTTAATTAGACCTTTTGATGTGTGAAGGTCCAGCACCTGAAGGCACAGGAAGGTTTAATTAGACGTGCTACTAGATTTCCTGTGTCCAAAACAAGATGCAGGAAATGACAGCAAGTTTTAGGATATCACAGATAAGTATAAATATTCTTAGCTTTGCATTGCATGTAAATCCATGTTTGGGTAAACAAATTGCATCCTGATACTAACAATAGCTCAGACCTCAGGGGGCTGGCTTACCCTGTGAGACGGTGTTCAAATCTGTATAAAAAGCACTTTCTTGGATGGAAATTGTTCTCTTGTTCCATCTGACCTGCTCCCTGGTACCTTCAATCAGGGTGAGCAAGTAAACATCACTTGCTTCAAAGACCTGCTTGGAAACTTTTCTATCCCTGTGGCCTATTGATTAGACCCAAAATCTAATCTGTTCCCGGCTGTTTCTGAGGTTGGACCCAGCACCCAGTACCACCACTCTGTCTGCTACCCAGTAGCTCCGGCCAGTGTGATAGGCCAGGGGGGATCCATCCACAGCAACCCTGATCCATAGGGAGAAGTCAGGAGTACAATCCCAGGTTCACCAGTAACAGGGTACACTCGCAGCGACAGTTACCCAGAAGGACCCCGGTTCTGGATGACGGTAAGGAGTTCAGTGGTGGCAGCATTTGTAAGCCCCTCCTACTGCGGTAAGAAGGCGCAATTGGGATAACGAAAGGGAATGGTGGCAAAGTAAGCCCAGCCGGTTCCCAGCAACAGACAGGGTGGCATAGGCGGTCCATCCTGTCACACCCTCTGTGATACCAACATACAGTGGAGGCAGCCATTTTGTAGGCAAAATGAATATCTAGCCTTTCAACTCACGTTGGTTCCCTGGAAACTAGTTTTAGATTGAGTGATATGACATATGTGTTCAATAGGATCTGGACTGATAAAATACATTTATATTATATAAGCAAGCCTTGCAAAATAAAAATGCACAATCCGATATTGTAAAGTATGACGAGCAAGACCCACTCACTTATTTACATCTAGTAATGGTACCAATGTTGATTATCTCTCCACTGCCCTCAACTATCACCGTGAACTAAACCTGCACTTAGTGACAGTCTTTGGCTCCATTAGTGTGCACACCAAAGGGGTATATTTACTAAACTTTGCAAAAGTGGAGACGTTGCCTATAGCAACCACTCACATTCTAGCTGTCATTTTGTAGAATGTACTAAATAAATGATAATTAGAATCTGAGTGGTTGCTATAGGCAACATCTCCACTTTTTCAAACCCGCAGTTTAGTAAATATATCCCAAAGTGTTTCATTCAGATGCGCATGCAAATGACGGCTATGGACTTGTCTGCAAGGGCTGCTTTTTAACCCTAGTCTGACCTTGGCTCATAATAATAATAATAATAATAATAATAATAATAATATTAATAACATATGAATAATTGGTAGTAATACACAGTTATTGATCATGCAGAATTGCCAGTCTAGTTAATTTCTGCATATTAGCTCAGTTTCTGTTTTAAATGTGTATTACCTGACCAAACAAAAAAATAATACATTTTGTAGTATAATAACGTTAACTTGTAACAAATGTTAAGTTATAAATAAAGAAATAAATAATAATTACTGCCACATTATTAAATCAACTCAAGATTCAATTTTGTATCTCACAAAATTGACTTTGTGGCACAAAATACCTTGTAGTGCACAATATATGTTATAAATAACAAAGTTGGATTTTGAGCATGTAAAGAATTTATTAGGTGACAAAATGAATTTGTAACAGAAGGATTTATTTTGTGGTATGACAACTAATTATGTGTAGGTTTATGCTTAATTATGTGGTCAAAAGGACCATTTGACAAACTGCACCCCTTTGGTTTGAACAAATAAGAACCAGAAACATGTTGAAGCTGAAAAGTTTATTTATATATTTGCATTTGTTACCGTCTGTCAAACAACTTTCTGGAAGGAAATTTAATTTCCGTTTGTGAAAAGTGTTTTGTGCATTTCCCGTCTTTATCTCCAGAGATTGTTTTACTTAGAACGAGCACCTGTATAATTCTGATGTAGGGGGGGCTCCTTCCTGTTGTACTGAACTCTTGTTAACCTTAGTGTCTTAACTAGAGTGCCCACTGCAGAATCTGAGCCATTGCTTCTATAACCTGCCTGCACCCTTTACATTCCTCCATGGGTAATGTACCTACACTAACATATACTGGACCATTTAAGCTGCATCCATACTGCCATTGCAATATACTTCCCATAGCACAGATATCTCCCAATACTGCACAGAGAGCTCCCCCTCCACCACCAAATTGCAAAGACACTACCTTGATATTGCACACAGTCACCTCCCCAAATTGCACAGCCTCAGCCCCTAAATCTGCACAGATGCTTCACCCACATGAGACTGCCCACCCCTTACCTTTGACCCATACTTGCCAACTTTTCCTCGTTGGCCTCAGGGAGATTCCGGGGGAGGTGGTTATGCGGGGGCGGGACTTGATGAGTCATTTGCGTAATTAAGCCGCGCCCCCACCACTAATCTATTGACGGGGCGAGAACTGGGAGGTTGCCCTGCTCTCCCGGGAGGTCTCCCAGAAATGCTGGAGTCTAGACAACTATGCGTTAAAGAAAAGCAGCTAATGAATCTCTAGAGACTGAAGTGTCTTTTATATTTCTGTCTCCATTACTGAAATCATCTTGTCTTACCTGTCAGTCTTTGATTAGATCTTGGTCTCCATGAAAATGGCCACCTTCATTGGCATCAATACATGGACATAGGACACAATTTCTGAACTGTGTCATCATGCCACAGATGCCGAAGCCAACCACGTCTTGTACTGGCTCAGCATGAGGGAGAATGCCAGACTCTTCAGGGAGTGAGGGAGATCACCCCTAATTCAGGGAGTCTCCCTGACATTCAGGGAGAGTTGGCAAGGATGCTTTGACCTCAGCTGTCACATGTAAGCATATGTGGTCACAGTCTGGGCTGCTGGTCCTCTGAGGTCTAATGACAAATGTGACTGTTTTTCCCCATAACGTGTACCACTGATTATAATCCTGCTTATGTCACGTTGTATTTGCAATTTCTAGGAATTTAAAGTAAGCAGAACCTGGACAATTCTGCTGCCCAACAGCGATTTCTTCCCCAGGTACACCAGCTGACACTATACCTGTACTGTGTGCCTCGTACCTCAATGATGTCACTGGCTTCTAGTGAACTGATAGGCTGTATTCTCATACATATTAGCCCCAAAAAAAATGGCTTCTTCCACTTTAACATAGGTGTCCAGGGGCTGATTTATATGAACGGAACCTGTAGGTGCACAAACATTGGTACCCTAAGCTCCGACTCATCCGCTATCTACGCCTTTTACACTGGACATTCCGAAGCTCTTTGACTTGTGCTACAGAACAGTGTATAAAGCCACTACACTGCACACACCGTACCTTGAAGCATTGTTACTTTAGTTGTCCTGTCATTCCATCAGACCATCTTTGCTGATGGAAGTAAGTTTTTCATACACCCTGTCTGGGTACAGAGCTGACTAACAACCTCTGCACCTCTACGAACATACCAGTTCTGCCCAATGTCAAATATAGCCCAGTCCAGACTTTAGTGATGTCATTGGTTCATTAGCTGTTGTGAGGATACCGGGTGTAACATAACCCTCTGCGTCGCACAGCTGGCCTACCGGGTACCTACCCAAGGTTCAAAATCACCCAGGCAAATATCTAAAATAATACAAATAAGTTTATTTAACAAAATGGTAGCACAAAACAGCAATAAACATATTTAAATAATGACTTGCAACAAATAACACTACAGTCTGGCACAGACAACATACAGTGTATAATGAAAACCCATCACCAGTATCCTTGCCACTTTCAGGGACTGCTGTCTATCAATCCAAGCTTATCCCCTCCTCTCCTTTAAGGCTACCAGCAAAGGTAGCGGCCTTGAGTCACTGTCACTCCGCTTTCGGTGGACACACAGCTCCCTCAGACCTGGAAAGGTAGATCAGGGCAACGGCAGTACTCCAGGGGCCGACTGTCCCTTTCCTGTCAGGGGCAGAGATCTATATCTGTACACCAGCCTGACCTTAGCTATCACTTGGTAGTGAATGACAATTTGCTATTCTCTGAAGCTGGTTTTTAAAGGCAAAGATTACCTCCTTAAGAGTTTAAGGACCTGCCTGTCTTTTTCTGTGTTTACCTTTTCACAGGTAAACATACAGACAAAGGGATAGCAGATGAGTCACTCTTGATTTAATGAGGGACAGGTATTGTTCTGTGTCTATACAGCAGAGTCTGCTTAAACAGGAGGGATCACAATCCAGACACATTTACATTTAAATACACATTGCAGTCCTCTGTAATTAAACATAGAGCTCTGTCTGTGGGCCTTTTCCCTATGCTAGCAAACACAGACCCACAGCTAAACAAAGACAATAGACCCCCTTGTGTGATGTACACTCATACAGGACTGGTGGACAATAATCCTTTTTCCTAGGCTGAAACAATGGACAAGTCTGCAAGATAACAAACCATGCCGGCAAACATTTTAACTACTTTCAAAATAGAATATATACAAGCTTAAATATGACTGACAAATATGGGGAACTGAAGGACTAGAAAAATTATATGTTTTTATAATCCGCAGTTTGTGAGAAACGAGGTGCAGGCAGGTTGAGGTGATATTAATACCTCATTTCCCGATAGCTGTATTCTCACAAATATAGGTTCAGGCCACAAAATAGCTGCTCTACCGTGACCATCATCTACATCCTCATCAGCGTCATATCTATCTATCACATCAGGGAGCTTGAAAACACCAGTTTAGACCATTGAACCCAAAATGAATACTAATTGAAATGAAATGTATATATTTTGCTCCAAGTTAAACACATCTCTATAGTATAGCTCCCTCAATATGCCTCATCAGCCGACAGCCGCTTGGTCTATGAATCAAGGCAAACTGCCCACATCCTTCAGTATAGTTGTCTTGTCTTCTATAACTCCCATTGGGGTAAATTTATTAACAAATGATTTATAGCTGCAATAAGTCTGTAAATGTATTGATTGCCATAGTAACTGATCGATTCGCTGTTACACGGTTACTTAAAGCATCACGGCTGTAGTTGTACTTTTACCATTAAATTTTCAACACGGCAAAAACCTCTACGTGTGCTTTTTATCACAATTATGACCGTCTAAGTAATTTTCAATTACTTTTGACTAAAAATTACTTTCACAACAGAGGAAAATGGCAGTTTATATTAGACCTTAATATATATACAAGTTAAAAAGAGTCTTCACCTACAGATGACTTTAACCTTCTTGGCTTTTATACGCCCCCCTGAAACATTTTGCTAAACACATGGCTATTTCCTGCTAGCTCTCTTCCCTGCTTTTCAGCCATGTCTTTATATGAGAAGACAGAGCTGTTTATTGTTGGGACAGTAAACAAAGTTGTTGGCTAGATACTAACTGTATCTAACGCAGAGGATGCAACAGAGATCCCAAGTCATTAAAAGATAAAAAATATATTTTGTTTAAATACGCAGAGCTGCAGGACGTCTGAAAAATAATGCTGTATTTTTAGCCAAATTTAAAATAGTGCATAGACAAGTCATACAAAGTTGAACAGTCCCTTTAAACTGCGTCCAATCTCAAATCTAAGTGAAAAGAAATCATTAAAGTCCATTAAAAGTTATAACAACAGCATTTAAAAGGTTTTGAATCAGTTCTAGTTTCTAGTCCTGAGTTTACAAAGCCGATCCCAGAGCAGATGTTTTTAATTACTTCAATAAAAGCACCAGATGGAATATGACGCCTTAGACAGGACTAGCTGAGGATAAAGTACACAGATATAATCAATGTAATTAATGGTCAGCCTTTCAAAAAGTAAATGTAACTGTGACAAAGGTTAATCAGTTGTACGAATACAGTAAGCCGCTCCCGCATGACGCGTTTCACTCAGGACATAATGCTACAATCACATTTTATCAATTGATTTGTCACCTATGACATCAAGGTCCACACAAGTGATCTGGTTAATCAATAACAGATTGTACATTAATATGTTTGATAAAGGTTGTGTGGAATATCTATGAATTATTACACTTCATATCTATCTACCCAAAGACTTTGTCACGTCAGCTCCTCTCTGCTCAGCTCAGACAAAATAACTTATCAATAACGGACACTGGTGTAGATGCAAATTATGTTTATATCTACTAATATATATCCCTACATAGATAAACAATCGTGTAACTGTTTCCTCTCTAACCAGTAACTGCCCCTGTGTATGTGGAGGCTCCAGAGTTCTGTCTTTGACCACCACTAACGATTTCCCTAGTCGCTATTTTTCTGCTTGAGAGGTCAGCCACACCAATACCATGAACCCCTCAGGATCTCGCCCTTGGGCCTCGCTGGCTACCTTTCCATGCCGCTGGGCTTTTTACCCATGAAGGGGTAACCCAGATAAACCAAGTTCTTCTGAGACCGCCCAAAAAACACACTTTGACATATAAATCTACTTTTCCCAATGCCAGGCAAGTCCAAATGGGTTGGAGATGGTGTCACTCTTATATGGGACAATAATTGCTCTCTTCCAATTTGCATAATCATTTCATCGCTTAATCCCCACTTGGCAGCCTTAGTTGATGACCCGATTCAGAAGGATTGTGACCCATATCCTGGGCCATATAAATCCAGCATGTATATATAGTTTGAAAACAGTTATCAATTGCAAATAAGACCGGTCACTCCCATCCATATGTTTAAGCAGTGGACCCTCTCTCTCTGGACATACACTGTCATACTTCCTGCAGCACGCTAACGAGCACATGTGACATGCTAGCCAAGAAGCAAATCCGCTAATCTTTCCACAAGCCAAAATGCCCTTAAGAGCAAATATATTGCTCATACTTGCCAACTCTCCCTGAATGTCAGGGAGACTCCCTGAAATGGGGGTGATCTCCCTCACTCCCTGAAGAGTCTCCCTGATGCTGAGCCAGTACAAGACGTGGTTGGCTTCACCATCTGTGGCATGATGACACTGTTCAGAAATTGTGTCCTATGTCCATGTATTGATGCCTATGGAGGTGGCCATTTTCATGGAGACCAAGATTTAAGCAAAGACTGACAGATAAGACAACATGACTTCAGTAATGGAGACAGAAATGTAAAAGACACTTTAGTCTCTAGAGATTCATTAGCTGCTTTTCTTTAATGCATAGTTGCCTACTCTCCCGGAATGTCCGTGAGACTCCCGCATTTCTCCTGCTCTGCTCTCCCGGGAGAGCAGGGCAACCAACTAGTTCTCGCCCCCGCAATAGATAAGTGGCGGGGGCAGGGCTTAATGACGCGAATATCGCATCATCTTAGCACCGCCCCTTTGTAATTGACCAAAATTATGACAATCGTTTATGGGGTGGTGCCAAAATGATGCGATTCGTCAAGCCCCGTCCCCGCACGTCCACCTCCTCCGGGATCTCCCTGAAGCCAACGAGGAAAAGTTGGCAAATATGATATTGCTCCTGCTAACAGCTGTACATCCCACCATTGTAACCCAGTATTACACAGCCTTAGCCTGTATACCAACGTCCCTATTCTCAATGCCCCAGAGAAGACCTGAGAGAACGACAATTCATACAAGCAAACGCTGTTTACCCTTTGGGATTGACAGATGGTAGATTGCCCTAAACTTCCTGGGCCTCTTTCTTAGTGAATAGCCCTTATGTAGGTGACTGCTCACAGGAAGCCCCCATCTACCTCAATCCCAGATGACCTGCTCATTTTATCGCAGGCAGGCATGGCCCCCAAAAGCCCAACTTCCCAAAGATGTCCTTGTAGCCGAACATACTGGGATCATAATATAGCACCTCCTATTATCTTCCTCTCTTCCGTTCTCATCCCTTTCCACTCAAGCGTTGCTACTATGAATTTACCAGAGCTTTTGCTATACATACTGCACTGTCGTTTGCAACTTTGCATGAATTTCTAATAATGAAATATAGCTGGGACAATGGCTGTACATTTCTTTTTGGTAGAACAGGTAATATTTGGCCAAATTCCGCTGAATATATGGGACGGTGCAAATATTCCGTGAAAGAGTTTTGAACAGTTTGCTCACTCATAATCGAATAACGAAACCATCCGAATGAAAAGATGTTTAACTTACAACCAAGCAACCAAACGCGTCTTTTGTAAAATACAACCTACAGCTGGTCAATTTCAGATGATTTGACGTAGCCATTTGGAGGTTTGGAGAGGGGACCAAAATGGGTCACAGGTTCACTCTTGGCATTCTATAAGCAGTACAATTTCCGAACCACTAATTTGTGATTGATGTTTGCTCGTTATGGCTTCTGCGCCTGTTTAGGTAAATCCTTCCATCTCTACAGTGTCTATTATAGTCATTGTTTTATCACTAGCAAATGATGAATATAGGTCAAAGGTCAGATTCAGTTATCTATTTATCAACGTATTTCCTTATCAGTGCAGCGTCAGCGATGGTATAATGGCTATCATTACCTCGGGTGAACTCATCCAGGCCATTCCACGTTCATGATAACAGCTGTGTCATCGACATGTGGGCGTCAGAACAGGATGCAGTTGGCACTTTCAGGCACTACCTTTGTCCTCGTTCGGAGATATACACGTCTATTCCAGTGGACAAGCAACATAGTGGTTGTTGGAATAACATTAATGTGGGAGAGGTTAGAGAAAGACTTTCTTGTTGCAAAGCCACAATATGAGAACCATCAAGGCCTAAATACATAACATGGAAGAGGAGGCACGCAACACACAAGAAAATGGACATATATTTTCTCAGACGGTGGTGCAGCTCACATATATTGGCTTAGAGGACAAAATGGTGTTCTAAACTTGTGTAGGTAACAGACCTACTTTAACATTTTTCATAAAAAAGAACAGAGTTGTTTACCAACCAACTGTCCCGTATCTAGGGGACTGTCCTGACTACCCGGCAGTAAGGATTGCTGGTGCAAACAGCAGTGCAGGGAGTTTTAGGGAGATGATGGAAGGGGTGTTGGTGGTGGCCTAGTGCTTCAGATGAGGGATGCCCCAATGTGACATGGCTGTAACGGCTGATCTGATTGGCAGACGCTGTGAAGTCCGGCGATGGGTGCTAGAGCTCAGTACCAACTTGTTCCTGCTTCGCTCCTCTCTTTCTTATCCGTGGTCTTTCTTCATCCTTTTATCTCTCTTGGGAAAGCAGAGGGGAACACCACTCGAAATACACTTTAAACACACTTTTGAAAAAACAGGAAATATTTAACTACTCTTGATAATCTTTATCTACACTCCAGATGAAATGCGGATTTAATATACTTACACCTCCTATGTGCAAATCCCTTTGAATGTATTCTAGAACCGTGTTTCTTAAACTGTGTTCCGCAGAACCCAAAGGTTCCGCCAAAGGATATCAGGGGTTTCGCTAGAAGAAAATGCATAGTGTTGGGAAAACATTATTGGCAGACCTAAATTTGCATCTACAAATTAAAATCTGTGTAGCAACATTCTACACTAACCTTCCCACAATCAACTGCGGTTTGGACAGGTAGGGGTTCCTCAGTAAATTCTGTAGATTTTTTAGGGTTTCATGTGGCAAAATAAATTAGGAACCAGCGCTCTAGACTGTAAGCTCCGCGAGCGGGGACCTCTCTACCCTTGGTCTAACGTCTGCACCTCCTTCGCCAACCTCATCTGTACTTGTCCTTTGTTTCTGTTTCTGTCCTTTTTGAAATGCTACTCCCTGCGTGGGTCCCTTACTAATTTTTGCAACTTGCACGGTTTATTACACAGCTGTCATCACTATCACTCGGCACTTACACCTAACCTGTAGCTGGTGCAAGTGATGGGGAAGTGCGGGAGGCACTTACTCTTGGTAAGTTAGCTCTCAATTTAAAAACACCGGAATGAATGACCCATGTAGAGACTCTCATTGTTTAGAGTTAGGACCACCCTATTAGAGAAGCGCCTTGACGGGACGGGTGGCTTACCACATACATATGCAAATGCGTGCAACTGAGAATTCTGCAGCATATCAGCTCTTTTACTGACTCACAGCAGAGTTTCTGGGGGATTTTTTGCTGTATTTTTTTCCTTTCTGGATAACTCCACTATTTTAAGCACCTGCTGTGAACCTATAAATTGAATGAGCAACTTTCACTTCTGTTTTGAGATTTCTCTCCTTTTTTATGTGCCTATGGACGTAATTTTTAGGTTTTCCTTGTTAGTCAAGAATATCTTTTTCCACCAGTTTCTGCTTGAAATAATTATGTTATACTTATCAGATCTGTGCTCAGCTCTCTTTGTGTTTTGTCTGTAATCAGCCTAGATGATCTCTTATTTATATCCTATTATCCTCTCTCTCGTACGGTTCTTTTGTCTCAGAATCTGTTTGAAATCCTCTCTCTCTCTCCTCAGCTTTCAACTCTAACACCTGCCCAGGTGAGCCTTGTTTCTATTGGCTTAGCGGATTTAGGGTGTGTCCTGTGGTATAAAGTCTGCAACATAGAAGTCAATTTTCATGGGTCACCAGCATTCGAAGGGAACAGAATGGTCAAAGCTCCTGATCACTGACTTCTCAGATGTGGAACCCAGCAGACCGAACGATGGACCTCAGACATCGGAGCAGGTGTTTAAATCCCCTCATACTGCCAAAGATCACCCGACACCCCCACTTCCCCCAGTTAGCACTATCAATTATGCCTTGTTTGCTAAAAGTGGCTAGTCTTGGAGGGAGGGGGTTGGGGTGGCACTACACCATGCTCCCATTGGATTCTACAGTAATACCCTAATGGTGTGTTAGTCTAATATAGTCTTCCTAATTACACATTAACTTATAACAATACAGTGCAGTACATAAATAATTAAATGAGCTCATTCGGGGGCCCTCTTTCAGTCTCCTCCATGATGGCAGGCAATGCATAGTCAGCGCTAACTTACTCCACCTCCAACACTATGTCAGGCCAGCTTACAGGTTGGGTCTATTGCATGGAGAACTTCAAGCAAAACTCTATGTGTGCTTCCAGAATACTTATACACATTTATACTTATACACATTTTTGGTTGGGATATCTCAGACCTGGACAAATCCCAGAAGCCAGGTAGCCAGTAAACTTAAACAATGACTGCTCGCACCTAACATTTGGGCGTTATTTCTATTAATATCAATAGATGCATATCTTAGCTGTCAGCTTAAAAGATCATGCTGATCAGTTTGTTCAGTAATCTGCTTTTATTTTGTCAGGATAGCAAAAATACTTGAACCGTTTTAACCATAAGACAAACAAACCTGCATCCCTAGCAATGACTAACACAACAACACTGTCTAGGCACCGGTCTACTAGTTAGGTATAGGTCACCCGCCACCAACAACAGTGCTCACCCATTAATTATAGGACTTCCACCTTTGTGAGTTTACACTCTGTGTATGTCTGTGTAAGGCGGTCTCCGCACACGGCAGAATGTCACACACTCTTTTCAGCCTGAGCTGTCTTGGAGATTAGCTCTCTTTGCCACATATCCCTCCCCCCCTAGTGGTGCAAACTCCACAAAGTGCGCATCCTTCCTTGATAAGGCGTCTGCATTCTTCTGCAGAACACTTGGTCTATGCTCCTCTGTGAACAGAAAAGACTGAACCACCGGATCATATTGGCATTCAACTCCCTTTTGATATGCATCCAACGTAAGGGTGCATGATCAGCTACTATGGTGATGTCCCTGCCCAGCAGATAATAACGCAGGGCTTCTGTGGCCCATTTTTGGCCAACACTCTTTATCCATATATTTTTGCTCACGTGGTACCAACTTACGACTCACCAGAGGCAGATGTCTGCAGATTGAATCTTCGGTTAAAGTTTGGAGCTTGCAGCACCGATGCAGAACAAAGTGCTGATCGCAGGGCAATCCAAGCTACTATAGCAGCTTCTGTCCACACTAGTTTAACAGGGCGACTCTTTCGGAGCATCTCCGTGAGCAGAGCAGCCCTAGTGGTAAAATGACTTACAAATCTCTGAAAATAACCGGCTAGCCCTAAGATGGTTCGCAGTTGTGTTTTCCTAAGTGGCTTTGGCTAGTTCTCTACAGCTTCCACCTTGTCCAATTGGGGTTGCACCTGCCCCTGTCCCACTATGTAGCCCACGTACTTAGCCTCTGTCATAGCCACTGTGCATTTTTCTGGATTGACGGTTAACACGGCAGACCTTAAAGATGCCAATATGGCCTCTACCTTCAGTAGATGGGCCTCCCAGTCCTGAGAATGAATGACAATATCATCCAAAATGGTATGAGACCGCAAAAGCGTATCCATCCAGGACCTTGTAAGCCAAAGGGCCAAAGGGAACGACCTTATACTGGAAAAAGCAATTTGGGGTGGAAAAGGCTGACTTTTGCTTGACTGAAGGGGTAAGATGGATCTGCCAATATCCCTTTATGAGTTCAAGGGTGGTCAAATAATTACTACCTGCTACGTTCTCTACTAGCTCATCTACCTGGGACACTGGGTATGCATCCAACTGCGGGACACTGTTTAATATGCAGAAGTCATTGCAGAATCTTATGGTGCCATTGGGTTTTGGTACAAGTATGTTTGGACTATTCCATTCCTTTGTGGTTTCTTCAACAACATCCAAAACGACTATTTCTGCACTTCCCGCTTTACTGCCAGCTGTTTCACTTTGACTACCACCCCCATAGGCGTATCAATGTCATGTTCACTGAAAGGTGTACATGCCAGCAGGGCCGAAAAAACATCCCTGTTCCCACATATCATTTCCTAAGCTTGCTGCCTTGCTGAGGAGACTAAGAGGACATTATTGGCACTTTAGACTTGTCAACAATGATGCTGACTAATCCAGCCTCTGTGTTCCCATCATGCCACGGTTTCAGAAGATTTACATCATCATCATCATCATCATCATCAACAGAAGCAGCTATTTATATAGCGCCACTAATTCCGCAGCGCTGTACAGAGAACTCACTCACATCAGTCCCTGCCCCATTGGAGCTTACAGTATATTCCCTAACACACACACACACACACACACACAGACAGAGACTAGGGTCAATTTAATAGCAGTCAATTAACCTACAAGTATTGTTTTGGAGTGTGGGAGGAAACCGAAGCACCCGGAGGAAACCCACGCAAACATGGGGAGAACATACAAATTCCACACAGATAAGGTCATGGTCGGGAATCGAACTCATAACCTCAGTGCTGTGAGGCAGAAGTGCTAACCACTGAGCCACCGTGCTGCCCTGCGTGATAGAGCCGCTCCTCCCTTCTCCTACCAAACTGTCGTACTTTGTAGTTTACGACTCTACTGCCTCTATCACCTTCTATGGACCTTACCAATGAGCAACCAACTTACTCTAATGAATGGGCACCAGTACCAGGACTTTGTTGCCCGCCTGTGCTTCATCCTTCCAAATCACATGCTTTAGTGTCCTATTAAAGCTCTCCACCAGGCCATCGGTTCGTGGATGGTACACGGAGGTATGCAACACTTTTACTTTCAGGAGCTGACAAAGATCCTTCATGAGCTTAGACATGAATGGGGTACCCTGGTCTGTCAGAATCTCCTTCGGGATTTCCAGACGTGTACACAATAGAAGCAGCTCCTTAACAATGATATTGGATTTTAAATTTCTTAGTGGAATGACCTCTGGATATCGTGTGGCATAGTGGAGAATTACTAGGACATATTGGTGTCTGTGAGCAGACTCTTCCAAGGGACCCACAAAATATATAACTATACATTCATAAGGGACTTGAATTACTGGAATTCCAGCGAGGGGTGCCCTATAATCAGGTTTCGGACAAGTCCTTTGAAATACAGAACAAGAACAGCAATATGTCTTTCCTGCCATATACACGCCTGGCCAATAAAACCTCAATAAGATTCTCCCTCAGGTCTTATCCTCTCCCAAATGTCCCCCATAAACATACGTGCTGCCTTTAAGTCTAATGGAACATGTATTTGCTCCATCAACAATTGTTCAACTATTTTTCCCTGCACATTATCAACTCTAAAAGGCAAATGTTTTTAATCATAACGTAAGGTACACTTCGTGCTGGTCTAGCTCCCTTTTCTACACCATTAACTTCAAATCACATTTTCAAAAATTTTTTAGCAGTGGAATCATTAAGCTCTGGGCCGTCTTTCCGACTGGGCACGATGGGCAGGTGCTCGGGGGCCCAGCAGCAGACAAGGGGGCCCGAGGCAGGACTCCTATTAAAAAAACCAACCCAAAAAACCTTACCTTTTGCGTTCACCTGACCGTTCAGGTCAGGTGACAATCCAGCTCACTCCCTAGTCCCCGCTTCCGTGATGTGCTCGGGCGTGACATTCACTGCGAGCACAGCACGGAAGAGCGCAGAACAGCAAGGAAAGAACAGAAGAGGATTCGACTCGAAGAACAGGGCGATTGAAAGGTGAGTTGAGGGGGATTTGAAAAAAAAAGTGATATATATGTGTATATATATATATAATCCCTTTTTTTTCTACACACACACACACATATATAATCACTTTTTTTTTTAATAAATATATATATCTAATATATAAATGCTTAGTGGCGTCTGTGTGTGGAAAAAAACAAAACAAGTTGCAGCGCCACCTGCTGGGCAGAGTTATACACTGACCTACTAAATTCTTAGTGTGTGTGTGAAAAAAAAATCAAAAAGGGCTGAAATTTGGTAGGGCTCAAACTCATTTTCGTGAGGTAATTTTACCTCATGAACACAGATGTGTAGAGGCGTGCGTTAGTGTGTGTGTGTGTGGAAAAAACTATTTTCTCAGAAAGGGCTCATCCAATTGACCTGAAATTTGGTATACTGACATTATTTGACAAAAAAATTAGAATAGTCAAGTCAGTTAACTTCCATCATCCCCCCTTCCCCCCGTGGGAGGGGTAGTAAAGGCTTAATTTACGAGTTGAGGGGTCAAACTCATTTTCGTGAGGTAATTTTACCTCATGAACACACATTAAAAAGGCCGCTTGCGTCGGGAACTAACGCTCTTCCCCTGAGGAGGCCTGGGCTAGCTCTTAAGTAGCTTGATTTGACTAGAATGCATGAGTATCATGCACGGGTTAACTTGTATATATATATATATATATATATAGGGGCCCCGGTGCACTACTTTGCCCGGGGGCCCATAATGTTGTTAAGATGACCCTGATTGAGCTGGTCACTTGTGAAGTCTCTTAAGGTAAACAAATTGGGCATTACTGACCAGTCAGGATCCTCATCTGGAAGAAGAAAGACCTCATCTACGATAACTCCCACCAGTGACACAGCTGGCAGTCCAGCTGCCCACACCTCATACGATTATGGGAAAGATTTGCCAGGGATTCCTGTACAGTATTTAAAAATGGTAAATGGCATGCAGGAGGGCAGTAGCCCATCTTCTCAGTCAGGGGGTGATATACACCGATCAGCCACAACATGAAAACCACCTGCCTAATATTGTGTAGGTCCTCCTCGTGTCGCCAAAACAGCTCTGACCCATCGAGACATGGACTCCACAAGACCTCTGAAGGTGTCCTGTGGTATCTGGCACCAAGACGTTAGCAGCAGATCCTTTAAGTCCTGTAAGATGCGAAGTGGGGCCTCTATGGCTCGGACTTGGTTTTCCAGCACATCCCACAGCTGCTTGATCGGGTTGAGATCTGGGGAATTTGGAGGCCAAGTCAACACCTTGAACTCTTTGTCATGTTCATCAAACCATTCCTGAAGAATTTTTGCAGTGTGGCCGGGCGCATTACCCTGCTGAAAGCTCATGTGCCCGTTGTAGGTGCTTTCGGCGGTGGACAGGGGTCAGCATGGGTACACTGACCGGTCTGTGTCTACGCAGCCTCATATTCAGCAAGCTGCGATGCACTGTGTCTTCTGACACCTTTCCATCATATTGCACACAAACAGAAATTGGTCCGCTCAAGGGCTGGAACTCCTCACAACAAATATATATCACAGAAAAAACGCTCATAACAAAAGAACTCTTTTTTCATTTTCCAAAAACCACTTGTTGTGAGGGGGTGCTCAACCAACTAGCAATGCCAAACAAAAACAGATATCTAAATAATTGGTCATTAGACGTTCTTAGGATAGACATAGCTACCACTATAAGAGCTCTTAGAAAAGACATAGCAATCAGTATAAGGGTTTAGTAATTCACACTATCAGGGCAATCTTTTCCATTGGGCACGATGGGCAGCTGCCTGGGGGCCCCACGGGCAAGGGGGCCCCATAGGCACGGCTCTTAATGAGAATAAATAATCCTGCAAAAGAAAAAAACCTGCAAATAAAACCTTCAAGGGTCACTGAGCAATTACATCTATCTATCTCTATCTATATCTATATCTGTATCTGTATACATCTATATATCTATATCTATATCTATATCTAGGGGCCCCGGTGCACTGCTTTGCCCGGGGGCCCATAATGTTGTTAAGATGGCCCTGCACACTATCAATTAGCTGGAAGTGTCAGCTGTTTACGTGGAACTGTTAAAGCCTCTAAACAATATTTATTTTGACACTTTCCAAATAAGGTGGTGACCAATTATTATTCCCAGAGATAATGAGTGATCAATGGGAGTATATACAACTATTCCTGATATGATCACTACACATAAGGATACCATATAATCTCATACTTGCCAACTCCCGAAATTCGGTTCAGTCTCCCGGGCTCCTGGGCTCGTTGGCATTTCTCCCGCATCCTGGATTTCACCGAGAATCGCGTCGATTGACGCCATTTTGGAGGGCGGGAGGGGGCGGGACGAGGCCAATCGCGTCATTTTGGCCCTGCCCCCCGCGACGTAACTTACGGTTTCGCGGGGCCGGGACCAAAATGACACGTTTGGCCTCGTCCCGCCCCCTCCCGCCCTCCAGTCACGCCCCCTCTCCCGGAAACTTGTTTCCGAGAGTTGGCAAGTATGTATAATCTGCATTGTTATACATGTCCAAACATACTGATTATTGGTCCAAACATGTATAAGGGATTCTATTGGTCCCACATATATGGAGTAATTGAAGTACCACTCCCTTATTTATGTATGTGTGTATGGTACTATATAACGAAGGTAATTAGAGGGTATACTCCCATAGTTTTCTGCAAAACAAATAAAACCTGTTTCTGCTTTAATTTATGGTATAAATGGATCCTCCTCCACGTACTTCAGATATATATGTGTGTGACCAAGTATTACTGAAATATCTTACATAATTATTGGGATGTTAAATGTAAACATATCCCTTACTTGATACTAATTGCTATACCCATTGGATCAACACTGTTTTGCCAGCTCCCACAGCGGGCCTGTTGTTTTGTTTTTGTTTTGAACCATTTCTTAAATACTTTTTCTTACTTTTCACGTCTATCTTATTTTAATAGTTCGCCTACAAACCAATATGATCAAACATCCAGTATTTACATTTTTTTTAAAGGATGACCATAAAGGCGCTGTTTTAATAAAATTCTACAAAATTATATCAAATTAAAAAATATATATAATAAAAAGTAAATTATCCCTTATTGGAACAGGAGTGCTTGCATATATCAGCCTTGGTCTGTGGATATCACTCTAGATATGTTATCTGTTGTTGTTTAACCTTTGTATCATAGCCAGCATTAACTTTTCAGCAGTTGTACCACTTTTGGTAGGTACTAACCCCTGCATACCGGGAACACCCCACAAGACCTGCCGTTTTGGAGATGCTCTGGCCCAGTCGTCTAACCATCACAATTTGGTCTTTGTTAAAGTCGCTCAGATCCTTACGTCGTCCATATTTCCTGCATCCAGCACATCAACTTCAAGAACTGACTGTTCACTTGCTGCCTAATATATCCCCCCCCCCTTGATAGGTGCCATTGAAATGAGATATCAATGCTATTCATGTCACTTGACAGTAGTTTTAATGTTGTGGCTGATCGGTGTATAATATATAAAGCAACGGTACTCGACATATAGAAATGGAGTAGTTTGTTTCTCAGTGAGAGTGGGTATATAATATTTATGGAGGGGAGGTACAGGGCATGCAGGAGAGTAGCACATTCTCTCATTCAGGGGGAAGTATATAATATAATATACTAGCAGAACTACGCGGCGTTGCCTGTGTTTCAATCTTCAATTTATTAAGTTAACAATGTGTTTGATGGAACTGTCAACATTTTAAAACTAATTAGCAGCTAAGAAGCTCTTCCAGCACACCCATGAGGTGGCTGCCCAGTGTCGTTATTGTTTTTATATTAAATGTTATCCAAATCCATTCAGTGTAAGGCCCAGAACAGGCTCACTGGGTCAAAGTTCTGGCCAGCGTACACCAAGGGGAGGTCAGGCTGAGACCTACACCCCCGAGTATGTCCTCTTGGATCCAATGTTAAAAGAGGTTTTAAATTTTCGTCCAAATCCGTCCGGTGGAAGGCTCAGAACTGTACACCAACGGGAGGTCGGACCAGGTCCCAAGACCACATAAAATCTGTCCGGGATCCAACTGGACCACCTCACGCTGGTTTCACCCGAATCAGTGAAGGGGTGTCAAAGATATTCGCCTACAAACAAACTTCTTATACATGAAGGGGAAGTACATGAGCTACAGCAGAGGGCGATATATAATATGTATTAAGGGGAGGTGCATGACATAATGTGTAGCAGGGGAGGTATGTAATATGTATGAGGGGAGGTACATGGTATGATGTGTAGTAGGGGAGGTATGTAATATGTATGAGAGGAGGTACATGGTATGATGTGTAGCAGGGAAGGTATGTAATATGTATGAGGGGAGGTACATGGTATGATGTGTAGCAGGGGGGGGTATGTACTATGTATGAGGGGAGGTACAAAGTATGATGTGTACTAGGGTAGGTATGTAATATGTATGAGGGGAGGTACATGGTATGATGTGTAGCAGGGGAGGTATGTAATATGTATGAGGGGAGGTACATGGTATGATGTGTAGCAGGGGAGGTATGTAATATGTATGAGGGGAGGTACATGGTATGATGTGTAGCAGGGTGAGGTATGTAATATGTATGAGGGGAGGTACATGGTATGATGTGTAGCAGGGGAGGTATGTAATATGTATGAGGGGAGGTACATGGTATGATGTGTAGCAGGGGAGGTATGTAATATGTATAAGGGGAGGTACATGGTATGATGTGTAGCAGGGGGAGGTATGTAATATGTATGAGGGGAGGTACATGGTATGATGTGTAGCAGGGGAGGTATGTAATATGTATGAGGGGAGGTACATGGTATGATGTGTAGCAGGGGGAGGTATGTAATATGTATGAGGGGAGGTACATGGTATGATGTGTAGCAGGTGAGGTATGTAATATGTATGAGGGGAGGTACATGGTATGATGTGTAGCAGGGGGAGGTATGTAATATGTATGAGGGGAGGTACATGGTATGATGTGTAGCAGGGGAGGTATGTAATATGTATGAGGGGAGGTACATGGTATGATGTGTAGCAGGGGGAGGTATGTAATATGTATGAGGGGAGGTACATGGTATGATGTGTAGCAGGGGAGGTATGTAATATGTATGAGGGGAGGTACATGGTATGATGTGTAGCAGGGGGAGGTATGTAATATGTATGAGGGGAGGTACATGGTATGATGTGTAGTAGGGGGAGGTATGTAATATGTATGAGGGGAGGTACATGGTATGATGTGTAGTAGGGGAGGTATGTAATATGTATGAGGGGAGGTACATGGTATGATGTGTAGCAGGGGAGGTATGTAATATGTATGAGGGGAGGTACATGGTATGATGTGTAGCAGGGGGAGATATGTAATATGTATGAGGGGAGGTACATGGTATGATGTGTAGCAGGGGGAGGTAAGTAATATGTATGAGGGGAGGTACATGGTATGATGTGTAGCAGGGGGAGGTATGTAATATGTATGAGGGGAGGTACATGGTATGATGTGTAGCAGGGGAGGTATGTGATATGTATGAGGGGAGGTACATGGTATGATGTGTAGCAGGGGGAGGTATGTAATATGTATATGGGGAGGTACATGGTATGATGTGCAGCAGGGGGAGGTATGTAATATGTATGAGGGGAGGTACATGGTATGATGTGTAGCAGGGGAGGTATGTAATATGTATGAGGGGAGGTACATGGTATGATGTGTAACAGGGGAGATATGTAATATGTATGAGGGGAGGTACATGGTATGATGTGTAGCAGGGGGAGGTATGTAATATGTATGAGGGGAGGTACATGGTATGATGTGTAGGAGGGGGAGGTATGTAATATGTATGAGGGGAGGTACATGGTATGATGTGTAGCAGGGGAGGTATGTAATATGTATGAGGGGAGGTACATGGTATGATGTGTAGTAGGGGGAGGTATGTAATATGTATGAGGGGAGGTACATGGTATGATATGTAGCAGGGGAGGTATGTAATATGTATGAGGGGAGGTACATGGTATGATGTGTAGCAGGGGGAGGTATGTAATATGTATGAGGGGAGGTACATGGTATGATGTGCAGCAGGGGGAGGTATGTAATATGTATGAGGGGAGGTACATGGTATGATGTGCAGCAGGGGGAGGTATGTAATATGTATGAGGGGAGGTACATGGTATGATGTGTAGCAAGGGGAGGTATGTAATATGTATGAGGGGAGGTACATGGTATGATGTGCAGCAGGGGGAGGTATGTAATATGTATGAGGGGAGGTACATGGTATGATGTGTAGCAGGGGGAGGTATGTAATATGTATGAGGGGAGGTACATGGTATGATGTGTAGCAGGGGAGGTATGTAATATGTATGAGGGGAGGTACATGGTATGATGTGTAGCAGGGGAGGTATGTAATATGTATGAGGGGAGGTACATGGTATGATGTGTAGCAGGGGGAGGTATGTAATATGTATGAGGGGAGGTACATGGTATGATGTGTAGCAGGGGGAGGTATGTAATATGTATGAGGGAAGGTACATGGTATGATGTGTAGCAGGGGAGGTATGTAATATGTATGAGGGGAGGTACATGGTAAGATGTGTAGCAGGGGGAGGTATGTAATATGTATGAGGGGAGGTACATGGTATGATGTGTAGCAGGGGGAGGTATGTAATATGTATGAGGGGAGGTACATGGTATGATGTGCAGCAGGGGGAGGTATGTAATATGTATGAGGGGAGGTACATGGTATGATGTGTAGCAGGGGGAGGTATGTAATATGTATGAGTGGAGGTACATGGTATGATGTGTAGCAGGGGAGGTATGTAATATGTATGAGGGGAGGTACATGGTATGATGTGTAGCAGGGGGAGGTATGTAATATGTATGAGGGGAGGTACATGGTATGATGTGTAGCAGGGGGAGGTATGTAATATGTATGAGGGGAGGTACATGGTATGTTTTGCAGCAGCGGGAGGTATGTAATATGTATGAGGGAAGGTACATGGTATGATGTGTAGCAGGGGAGGTATGTAATATGTATGAGGGGAGGTACATGGTAAGATGTGTAGCAGGGGGAGGTATGTAATATGTATGAGGGGAGGTACATGGCATGATGTGTAGCAGGGAAGGTATGTAATATGTATGAGGGGAGGTACATGGTATGATGTGTAGCAGGGGGGGGTATGTACTATGTATGAGGGGAGGTACAAAGTATGATGTGTACTAGGGTAGGTATGTAATATGTATGAGGGGAGGTACATGGTATGATGTGTAGCAGGGGAGGTATGTAATATGTATGAGGGGAGGTACATGGTATGATGTGTAGCAGGGGAGGTATGTAATATGTATGAGGGGAGGTACATGGTATGATGTGTAGCAGGGTGAGGTATGTAATATGTATGAGGGGAGGTACATGGTATGATGTGTAGCAGGGGAGGTATGTAATATGTATGAGGGGAGGTACATGGTATGATGTGTAGCAGGGGAGGTATGTAATATGTATAAGGGGAGGTACATGGTATGATGTGTAGCAGGGGGAGGTATGTAATATGTATGAGGGGAGGTACATGGTATGATGTGTAGCAGGGGAGGTATGTAATATGTATGAGGGGAGGTACATGGTATGATGTGTAGCAGGGGGAGGTATGTAATATGTATGAGGGGAGGTACATGGTATGATGTGTAGCAGGGGAGGTATGTAATATGTATGAGGGGAGGTACATGGTATGATGTGTAGCAGGGGGAGGTATGTAATATGTATGAGGGGAGGTACATGGTATGATGTGTAGCAGGGGAGGTATGTAATATGTATGAGGGGAGGTACATGGTATGATGTGTAGCAGGGGGAGGTATGTAATATGTATGAGGGGAGGTACATGGTATGATGTGTAGCAGGGGAGGTATGTAATATGTATGAGGGGAGGTACATGGTATGATGTGTAGCAGGGGGAGGTATGTAATATGTATGAGGGGAGGTACATGGTATGATGTGTAGTAGGGGGAGGTATGTAATATGTATGAGGGGAGGTACATGGTATGATGTGTAGTAGGGGAGGTATGTAATATGTATGAGGGGAGGTACATGGTATGATGTGTAGCAGGGGAGGTATGTAATATGTATGAGGGGAGGTACATGGTATGATGTGTAGCAGGGGGAGATATGTAATATGTATGAGGGGAGGTACATGGTATGATGTGTAGCAGGGGGAGGTAAGTAATATGTATGAGGGGAGGTACATGGTATGATGTGTAGCAGGGGGAGGTATGTAATATGTATGAGGGGAGGTACATGGTATGATGTGTAGCAGGGGAGGTATGTGATATGTATGAGGGGAGGTACATGGTATGATGTGTAGCAGGGGGAGGTATGTAATATGTATGAGGGGAGGTACATGGTATGATGTGCAGCAGGGGGAGGTATGTAATATGTATGAGGGGAGGTACATGGTATGATGTGTAGCAGGGGAGGTATGTAATATGTATGAGGGGAGGTACATGGTATGATGTGTAACAGGGGAGATATGTAATATGTATGAGGGGAGGTACATGGTATGATGTTGTAGCAGGGGGAGGTATGTAATATGTATGAGGGGAGGTACATGGTATGATGTGTAGGAGGGGGAGGTATGTAATATGTATGAGGGGAGGTACATGGTATGATGTGTAGGAGGGGGAGGTATGTAATATGTATGAGGGGAGGTACATGGTATGATGTGTAGCAGGGGAGGTATGTAATATGTATGAGGGGAGGTACATGGTATGATGTGTAGTAGGGGGAGGTATGTAATATGTATGAGGGGAGGTACATGGTATGATATGTAGCAGGGGAGGTATGTAATATGTATGAGGGGAGGTACATGGTATGATGTGTAGCAGGGGGAGGTATGTAATATGTATGAGGGGAGGTACATGGTATGATGTGCAGCAGGGGGAGGTATGTAATATGTATGAGGGGAGGTACATGGTATGATGTGCAGCAGGGGGAGGTATGTAATATGTATGAGGGGAGGTACATGGTATGATGTGTAGCAAGGGGAGGTATGTAATATGTATGATGGGAGGTACATGGTATGATGTGCAGCAGGGGGAGGTATGTAATATGTATGAGGGGAGGTACATGGTATGATGTGTAGCAGGGGGAGGTATGTAATATGTATGAGGGGAGGTACATGGTATGATGTGTAGCAGGGGAGGTATGTAATATGTATGAGGGGAGGTACATGGTATGATGTGTAGCAGGGGAGGTATGTAATATGTATGAGGGGAGGTACATGGTATGATGTGTAGCAGGGGGAGGTATGTAATATGTATGAGGGGAGGTACATGGTATGATGTGTAGCAGGGGGAGGTATGTAATATGTATGAGGGAAGGTACATGGTATGATGTGTAGCAGGGGAGGTATGTAATATGTATGAGGGGAGGTACATGGTAAGATGTGTAGCAGGGGGAGGTATGTAATATGTATGAGGGGAGGTACATGGTATGATGTGTAGCAGGGGGAGGTATGTAATATGTATGAGGGGAGGTACATGGTATGATGTGCAGCAGGGGGAGGTATGTAATATGTATGAGGGGAGGTACATGGTATGATGTGTAGCAGGGGGAGGTATGTAATATGTATGAGTGGAGGTACATGGTATGATGTATAGCAGGGGAGGTATGTAATATGTATGAGGGGAGGTACATGGTATGATGTGTAGCAGGGGGAGGTATGTAATATGTATGAGGGGAGGTACATGGTATGATGTGTAGCAGGGGGAGGTATGTAATATGTATGAGGGGAGGTACATGGTAATGTTTTGCAGCAGCGGGGAGGTATGTAATATGTATGAGGGAAGGTACATGGTATGATGTGTAGCAGGGGAGGTATGTAATATGTATGAGGGGAGGTACATGGTAAGATGTGTAGCAGGGGGAGGTATGTAATATGTATGAGGGGAGGTACATGGCATGATGTGTAGCAGGGGGAGGTATGTAATATGTATGAGGGGAGGTACATGGTATGATGTGCAGCAGGGGGAGGTATGTAATATGTATGAGGGGAGGTACATGGTATGATGTGTAGCAGGGGGGAGGTATGTAATATGTATGAGGGGAGGTACATGGTATGATGTCTAGCAGGGGAGGTATGTAATATGTATGAGGGGAGGTACATGGTATGATGTGCAGCAGGGGGAGGTATGTAATATGTATGAGGGGAGGTACATGGTATGATGTGTAGCAGGGGGAGGTATGTAATATGTATGAGGGGAGGTACATGGTATGATGTGTAGCAGGGGGAGGTATGTAATATGTATGAGGGGAGGTACATGGTATGATGTGTAGCAGGGGAGGTATGTAATATGTATGAGGGGAGGTACATGGTATGATGTGCAGCAGGGGGAGGTATGTAATATGTATGAGGGGAGGTACATGGTATGATGTGTAGCAGGGGGAGGTATGTAATATGTATGAGGGGAGGTACATGGTATGATGTGTAGCAGGGGAGGTATGTAATATGTATGAGGGGAGGTACATGGTATGATGTGTAGCAGGGGGAGGTATGTAATATGTATGAGGGGAGGTACATGGTATGATGTGTAGCAGGGGGAGGTATGTAATATGTATGAGGGGAGGTACATGGTATGATGTGCAGCAGGGGGAGGTATGTAATATGTATGAGGGAGGTACATGGTATGATGTGTAGCAGGGGAGGTATGTAATATGTATGAGGGGGAGGTACATGGTAATGATGTGTAGCAGGGGGAGGTATGTAATATGTATGAGGGGAGGTACATGGTATGATGTGTAGCAGGGGGAGGTATGTAATATGTATGAGGGGAGGTACATGGTATGATGTGTAGCAGGGGAGGTATGTAATATGTATGAGGGGAGGTACATGGTATGATGTGTAGCAGGGGGAGGTATGTAATATGTATGAGGGGAGGTACATGGTATGATGTGTAGCAGGGGGAGGTATGTAATATGTATGAGGGGAGGTACATGGTATGATGTGCTAGCAGGGGAGGTATGTAATATGTATGAGGGGAGGTACATGGTATGATGTGTAGCAGGGGGAGGTATGTAATATGTATGAGGGGAGGTACATGGTATGATGTGCTAGCAGGGGGAGGTATGTAATATGTATGAGGGGAGGTACATGGTATGATGTGTAGCAGGGGGAGGTATGTAATATGTATGAGGGAGGTACATGGTATGATGTGCTAGCAGGGGAGGTATGTAATATGTATGAGGGGAGGTACATGGTATGATGTGTAGCAGGGGGAGGTATGTAATATGTATGAGGGGAGGTACATGGTATGATGTGCTAGCAGGGGGAGGTATGTAATATGTATTGAGGGGAGGTACATGGTATGATGTGTAGCAGGGGGAGGTATGTAATATGTATGAGGGGAGGTACATGGTATGATGTGTAGCAGGGGAGGTATGTAATATGTATGAGGGGAGGTACATGGTATGATGTGCAGCAGGGGGAGGTATGTAATATGTATGAGGGGAGGTACATGGTATGATGTGTAGCAGGGGGAGGTATGTAATATGTATGAGGGGAGGTACATGGTATGATGTGTAGCAGGGGAGGTATGTAATATGTATGAGGGGAGGTACATGGTATGATGTGTAGTAGGGGAGGTATGTAATATGTATGAGGGGAGGACTTCACAGTATGTGGTGCAGCAGGGGGGACGGTATGTAATATGTAGTGAGGTACATGTAGATGTGTAGCAGGGGGAGGTATGTAATATGTATGAGGGGAGGTACATGGTATGATGTGTAGCAGGGGAGGTATGTAATATGTATGAGGGGGAGGTACATGGTATGATGTGTAGTAGGGGGAGGTATGTAATATGTATGAGGGGA